>NC_044002.1:18889899-19189899 GCF_902150065.1 Myripristis murdjan | reverse complement strand
TAAAAATGACTGTGTGGCCATAATGGAATACACATGGGGAGGCAAACACGAGTAAACACACACACACAGATACACAGTCTTTCTGATATCCAACTAATGATCGGCTTATGCAAATACTGTGCAACGTATAATCAAACGTACACACACACACACACACACACACACACACACACACACACTTACTGTTCGGTTTGCAGGGATGAGAAAGTGAGAAAGAGAGAGAGAGATGCACTGAAAGAAATCATCATCTTCACAAGAGCGATAATCCCAGTTGTTTCCAATACAGTTTCATTTTTCAAAGCAAGTATAATTATGTTGAAATAAGGCAGAATAAGGCAGATCAGCCCTCTAGGATCAAGAACATGATCCTCGTGTGTCACTGAGCAAGACAACAACAAACAAAGTCTCCATCTTAACAGGACATGTAGTCTCATGCTGAGTGCTGAAAATCCTCCGTTTCTGAAAACAACTGAGAAAATCTGCCGGCGGGATGAGATAATCCCGCTTGTTTCCAAAGCAGTTTGTTTCAGGAATTCGTCGGGGAAGAACAAGTGGCACATCAGCCCATTGCGAATCAAGAAAACGACACTCGATTCAAGAAAATTCTGGAAACACGTGGGATTATCTCATCCAACTGGCAGATTTTTTTTTTTCACCTGTTTGAAGAAAATCAAGAATTTGAGACTGAATGACTTGTGAAGCTGCAGATTTTTGCAGTGTGTGTGTGTGTGTGAGAGAGAAAAAAGGAGACAGATAGATAGAGCGAGCTCTGGTTCTTGACTGGAGCAGCAAACAAACAAGGAGTAACAGCTTTTTAGTTACACACCAGGCTGAGATCTCTCTCTCTCTCTCTCTCTCTCACACACACACACACACAGCTGCAGAAGAGACAAGAGAATAAAGTGCTCGTGCTCTCGCTCCAAGCAGAGCGGAGTTTACAACAAACCACATCTGCTGTCGCACCCTAAAACACACCTCGAGTGGAGGCGCCGCGGCCGGTCTGAGCTCAGTTCATCGCGTTTCAACCGGATTCAGTTCAGCACAAAACGTCATCGCTCCACATTGAGGGGGAAATCTGGCTCACGGACAAGGTTTAAAATAAAATAAAATAAAAATAAAACAGATAACAAATGACTCCATCATAACATCGCTGATAAGGCCGGAGAGAGAGTCAATAATTCACAAGTAGGGCAGAGAGATGGAGCTTATCAGCGCGAAACGCAAACTTCTTATGCAGCCACGAGAGGCTCCATCATTTCAGATGTAAATGAAGCAATTTAAGTGTGGTGGGGATAAATGAGTCCCTGGCTTTTTGCTCTCGAGTTTAGCCGGTCTGATGCGGCGGCCGGCTCCGGCTCTCACATTAAATTGCGGTGATAGAAGGAAGGAGGAGGAGGACAGCGGAGAGGGCAGCACTACAAAAGCGCTGATTAATTTCCATGGCCGCCAGGATTAATGCACCGCTGAGGGTTTCCGTCTGTGCAAAACCGTTTTCCTTTCGCTGTAATTGTTTCATAGTCAACTGTGCGCTCACCAAGGCCTGCTAATGTTTCTGATTTCCACTCTGACCTTACTGTAATGAGGACTTTCTTTTTTTTTTTTTTCCTTTTCGGATTCGAGTGAAGACTGGCATCAGAGCATTAGAAGTTATTTGCTAGATGAAGTAATGCGCTGTGTGTCAGTGCGCGGCGGGCTCTGGCTATTCTACGTTTTCCTGCAGGCGGCATGTCAGGATGGAGATCTAGGAATCGACTTTACTGTCTTCCGTGAAAGAGTCATTTTAGTTTTTTAGCACTGCGGGGATGCACCGATATCACTTTTTCACTCCAGATATTGACAACAAGTATGAAACTGCAAATATCAGCTGAGACCGAGTGATTCGGCTGAACAATTAATCAAAATACCAACAAAATCCCAATATGACCAAGTGCAAAAATCACACCAACATCACTTTATCATCATCAAGATTAGTTTTTTAAAATTTAAATGATGCAAAAATGATCATTCACAACATTGCAATATGATGATGCTGATTATCATTCGTATTATTATTATTATTATTATTACTCCGGATCCATTACTCTCATAAACACTGCAGGCTTGTACCTTTAATTTGGTGTCACTGGACACAATATTCACATAAAATCCTTTTTCCGCTCATTTGATAGCTACAAGCTTCTGTTTGGCCAAAACAGACAAAATCAAGACAGTTTGCTATTATTTCTGACATATTAACTCATGGTTTTCGGTATCAGATATTAGTCTGTGATACTGACACCCCATTTGAGTCTGGTATTAGCCTCAGTGCTGATACCAACACTGGTACTGCTGCATTCATGGTTTTTAATCATTTTGAATGTCATTAAAATGTTTAGAGTCATGTTGAGTGCCACTGAAATAACTAAAATGAAAAATAAATACATAAATAAATCTAATAGTGCTCTGATGCTTGTTGGGAAGTTACTGATGGTAAAGCTGCACCGACACCCGGTTTTATTAACCTAAATCAGAGACTGGGCGTAAGAGTTTAGGAAACTTTTCCACTGCAGGCTGTAGGAACGTCTCTGAGGAATATCTCTGTGAATATCTGTGAAGAAGCAGGCTAGAGGAGCTCCAGTGCTACAGAGAAAGGAGGACATAACCTCTTCTTTCATTAAAACGATCATTCATCAAGTCAAACAATCCCTTTTCCCCACTGACACACACACACACACACACAGCCTCTCTAAGTTTTATTGGCACCATCTGCCCGTGCTGCCAGAGCACCAATACATCTCAAGCAAGACTCAACAAAGACACTAATATGTAGAGTGGGACAAGCAAATGTTGGTTACACTTTAATTAACACCCTCACCCCATTAAGAATTTATAGTAGGAAACAGCTGACAAACGCATTCTAACACGCTATAACACGAAGGTAAGGACATATAAGAATATATCTTTTATATTTATTAACAGTGAATTTACAGTTTTTGGAGACTGTAGAAAGCATTTGCTGACCGTTTTCCCCCTCATTGGGTGAAAGGTGTTATAATAAAGTGTTAACAAATGTTTATTTTAATATTTGCAGCTTTACTTTTGTATACTAATAGAAAGTGGCACTATGTAAATGATCATTTTAGCCATAATCCCAACTGCACTGCATGCCTGCTGCACTCTTGCCACACTCTTGCACTCCAGCTCTGAGGGACTATTCAGAAAATCCCTCTCTCTCTCTCTCTCTCTCTCTCTCTGTCTCTCTCCCTCTCTCCATCTCTCTCTCTCTCTCAGACTGACAGTGACTGTCCTTCCTGATTCCTGTCTCCTGCAGGAGAAGTGAAGGTTGTGAATGATAGATGAAGTGAAACGCATCTCATCCGTCACTGCTCTTATCTCACCGGCTCAACGGGGCTCCCGCATCCTACCCAGGCCTCACGGGAGCGACAGTACAACGCTCTCCGTTATTTTCATCATGGCAAGAAAAAAAAAAGGGTCGGACAGATTCATCATCTTCTCTTTCATATAGATATACATAAAAAAGATATAATTTAGTATGATTCCCATAGTCTTCATTAGCAGGGCCGTGAATGTTTTGTGCAATATTTAAGACATTTACAAGACATTTTAAAATATATTGTGATACATAATGATTTTAAAATAATGATGCAGAGAAATATTTAGACTGTTAATTAGGGCTTAACGGCTAATTGTGCATAATCACAATTTTGGTGATTAAAGGACTGAGTATCTCCTACAACAAGAGTGATTTCTATTAACAATTCAGTTCTTGCTCCAGTCCCTGTAGCTATGGCATACTGACACATACTGAGCAGCTCACAGGTCCCCAAGGAACATTGTGATGTTTATCCTTTCTCTTAACAAGGAGGAGGAGAGGTTTTTTTTTTTTTTTTTTTTACTTTTATTTATCCTGGGTAGTATGCTGAGCACGTATGCTCCCTTTCAGCGATGCCACACTGCACAATCACACACTTCCATTCACACCTGGGAGCTGCCCAGGACAAGCACAGCCTGCACACGGCACTGACAGCCCCACTGGAGCGCTTGCTTTGGGGTTAAATGCCTTGCTTAAAGGCACATCAGCTACGGGTACTGAGGGAGAAGAGAGCACCGTTCTTTCACTCGAACCGGCGAGCTTCTGGCCACAAACCCGCTCCTCTGACCTTCAGGGCTTCTCTTCTACAACAATTATTCCGTCACATGGAGGACGGCGTCCCGGAGAGAAACAGGCTCATTCTTTTGACAAAGGGTTCAATATTTCACAACACAGTGTGGATAAAGCGAACACGATTCCTTCTTTGGAGTTTGGATGAGTAGGAGTGCTGAAATATTCATTCATTCACCAGGGTGTGACTGAGATTTCCATTGAGTTGTGAATTAAACATGCCTGTGACAGAAAGAAAAGGAGAGAGAGAGAGAGAGAGAGAGAGGGAGGAAGGCTTGGACAGACAGAACCCGTGTTTCCATCCGACCGTCAGGGGAATTTGGCGCAAACTTTTACAACGTCACAAAGATAAAATGTGAATTAGACGGGACTCGGTCAGCTGGCTTGAAGCGAAATAAGAGAAGAACAACACATTTCTAAGTGTCTTTCAAGAACTGATTTCAAAGTTGCGGTTCAGTTGATGCCAGCCTTTCAACTATCAAAGTTTTTATTCGACTTTCCACAAATATTTCACCATCCACAAACATGTATTTTTATGTTTTGTAAAGTCATAACCACAAAAAATACTGAGTGATTTGCAGTGAGAAATGTCAATACACTGTAGAATGTAAAAAAATTGGGAAAGAATAATACAACACAAGCACACAATACATTTCTAATATTCCCATTATTCACATTAACATTCAGTGAGGGTATTATATTACAATATTAGGCAAGTTAAGGGTTAGTTAGATGCTAAATTATTACTTTATAGGCAAATTATTAAGTGTTTGGCTTCAACATATATGCATTTTAATTTCACATAAACAAGATACAAGTCGTACAAATGCAAACTATACTATTATAATTATTATTATTATTTAGTATTGTCAGTAGTAGTAGTAGTAGTAAAACTAGTTGTAGTATCAATATTATTATTATTGTCGTTTTTCTTGTGATGCAAATGGATCCCAACACACTGCAACTCCCACTGTGATGTGTTTTCTATGTCTTTATGTATTTGACAAATGCGTTTGTATCGCTGTGTACCGCTAAGTGCAAAAACTGTCTTGAGCTGCTGAGGAAATGTTATGACAGCTACATTCAGCTTTTTTTTTTAATTCAATGAATCATATTCAAATTCTGCTTGGAAGGACGCAGAGCTTGAGCGTGTGAAAGAAGTAAACAGAGTGGTAAAAAGTGCCGCATTCAGACACCGACAAGAAAGAAAGCGAACATGCAGACAGAGCGAGGGAACGAGTGAAAGACGTGGAGTGAAAAGAGAGATCGAGTGCGAAGCAAAATGCCAAACCGGTCGGTCTGTTGGCAATGACAAGTGCATTTATTACAGCCAAAGTAGACGGAGTGTGATATTTTAGACAATTTCTGTCACACGTCAGAGCAAACACTCACTGCACGGTTATGGAGCTGCGATGGAGCTGTCAAGCCACCTGTCACTGGAAATGGAGGCCAAGCAGATTTCCTAAACAGACGTTGTGATAACTCAACAATAGCTCTTTACACATTTTTACGTTGTCTTCCCGTTTTATAGATCTAGAGCGACTTAGACGCAAGAGCGAGAGCAGAATAAATTTCACTTCACGTACTGCAAACGCTGCGTGCAGCCGCACGGCCGTGAAGAAAATGCTCTGTGAGTCTTAACGATATTTCTGATAGGAATACCTCAAGGCTGTTGGACACACTAAAACAGTGGTTATGATGTGGTGAAGAATGATGAAAGCCACTCAATTCTCAAAAGAATATAACTCAGAAATGCCTCAGAGTTCAGAGCAACTCTTGTATCTGATCATAAACCAAAATATAAGAGCACTTCACTCCATTGTGCACATTTGGCATCAAAACATGAGATTCAAGACGAGCATCTAAAAGTGTTAGATTAATTTCATGGGTTATTAGTCTTGACATGAACCTGAGGGGTTTTATCCATCTTCAGGCTCATCCTTAACATCATGAAACAAAAAGGTGAGCCTTCCTGTTGGAAACTTCACAGCCTGCCTTTAAAATCAAGTCAAACAGACCCACTCCAGTTGTTACCACTTTTTAAATTTGATGTTTATTTCAGTGAAGGAACTGGACTTGTAATCCATTCTAGGGATTAAAATAGTCCTGGGTTTAATTAGCAGTAAAGTTGCAGCCAACCTGAATCTCATGATAACCAGATGAATCGGACTGTATTTGGCTACAGCTCCAGACTTCCCAGCTCTGTTCACCTGATTTGACTGTTATCGCACAATTGAATGGACGTTATCAGTCGTAATCCCACAGTAATGGGTTAGTAGGTCCCTACTGTGCCTTCTGTTATCATCTATTCTTATCATCAATCTGTTTTAACCAATCAAACTTTCAGCCAAGGACAGAAGATCAGCCACTTTCGTCAGCCTAGCTTTCATTAGTTACTTTGTTAAGGCTGGCAGTGGGTTTGTCATGATGGTTAAGGTTAGGAAAAGGTAACGGCTAAGGCTGGGAAACTTAACACAACGTTCACTAACACGTTAATGTTAGCTAGCCAAAAACAAACATGGTTCTTGCTTGAGTCGGGACTTGATCCGAGGTCTCTGGGGCAAAATTTCATGTGATTGACCCATCCATCACCCCAACCAGCTCCTTTGTCTGTCTTTATAATACGTCACGATTCGTCTGGCTCCAGGGTCCCTTTTCACTGGTTAAGACAGGCTGACAATAGGAATAGATGATAACAGCCTTCTGACCAACTAGAAGGTGCAGCAGGACCCTATTAACCCATACCTGTGGGGGTGATTGTGACTGATAACGTCTATTCAGTGAAGTGATAACTCTCAAATTGGGTTGTGTGGACACTTTACCATCCTCCATCAGCAAATGAGAAAGCCCTGCAGTAGAGGACAGTGGACTATCTCATGAACACATTGGATGTGATCAGACTGGGCTGCCCTCAAATGGGCCGGGCGCTCTGTGGTGATTTTAATCATCTGCCAATTAAGGCGTTGAGAAACGTCCATCCAGATATGAAGCTGGTGGTTGAGGAAAATGTGGGAAATCCATCCTGGAATCGTGGGAATTTCATCCTATAGATGATGCACTAGATGGTGCAGTAGGTACCTAATTGGGGGGAGGAGGGGGTGTTCAACTATGATCAATGGTGTGATAACAGTCGAAGCAGGTGGAGCAAGAATGAACTCAAACTCAGTGTCTGCCTCATCTGGAATATTCATTATTACTGATAAAGCCGGTTGTTTTATAATGAAAACCAGGAGGGCCAACCTGAAAATGATGTGAGACAATGCCAAAATCCTGGTGCCCAGTGGCATGTGCTTTTGCCTCTCTGCTACGGTAATGGATCCCAAAGTGTGGTGTGCGAACCCCCATGGGGGGCCTGGCAGGGGTGCCACCGGGTCCAAAGCAAAACGAGAAATAGTTCGATATTTGTGCTTTTCCACTCACTAGGAGTTAGTGGTGCATTGCATCAGTGAGGCAAGGCTGAGCGGAGGTTTCACTCTCTCCATCAGTCATCTCCCCATCTTCAGTACAGGCAGTTACACAGCTCTGCATTGAATCACATCTGTAACAGCGGAAATCCACTGAGATGGAGCTCCTGGGATAAAGCCTTCCTGGCTTTATTCCCGTGGTTGCTTGTGCAGTTGCGTCACCCTCCGGATGGGAAATTCGGCTGGCGTTTGTAGCTTTCTTCAAAACATACGAGAGAACTTCTTTAAATTATTAAATTAGCTAACAGTCGCTGAAACAACACCTATGGTAACTTATGCTTAACTTGATTAAGGATCACTACAATGTACAAAGTTATGTAGGCTTCTGTCTTATTAGGCTCAAATTCAGTTTTTCTTCAAACAAGTAAAAAAAAAAAAAAAAAAAAGATCTGCAGATGCCATGGGATAATCTCACTTCTTTTCATTTCTAAAATATTCTTGAATTGAGCATAATTGTCTTGATAGTGGGCTGCCCTATTTTGCCTTGTTTCAACATATTTATACTTGTTCCCAGAAAAAAAAGATAAAAAAACGATGAATGAATGCAATGACAATGTCTATTTCCTGAATACAGTTCATAGATAGATAGATAGATAGATAGATAGATAGATAGATAGATATGCTTTATTCCAGACTCAAGGTCCATACAAAAAAAATCAAATCAAATCAAAAGACACATAGTACAAAAGGACTAAACGACACAGAATAAAAATAATAATAATAAAAAAATAGCTATAATTTCCAATGTATATGACCTTAAAATTTGATCTGATCACTCCAGCTTCTTGCTCACTAATGTCATTTGCATTGACATCAATTAAATAAGAGCCAAATACAGGATGTTGAACATGGAGATGGCAATTTGTCCCATTACACAATGTGCACATACAGTATGTGCGTGTGACTAATAACAAACCATGACCCAAAAATGTCATTCCTTCCCGGTTTGTAAACGCTATATTTTCAGCCTGGTGTACACAGCAGGTACACTTGCAGAGAAAAACATATTTTTGAATTTATACCGCACATTAAACAGATGAAACCCACTGTTTAATGCACTTTGCAAAATAAATCTCATATTCTATTCTATTCAATGACCCCCACTTGGGAGAGAAAAAAATCCATGATATTCCAGGAATCCCATGACTCGTGGGAAGCCCATTGGTGGGAAAATAAAGTTTATAAAGGGTGCAACCTGTTGCTAGTTAAAAATGAGGGTTAGCGCTGCAGCTTAACTCCTCCACATGAGCTTTTCAGAGCGCTGTGCAGCCCTGGCAGCTCTGCAGTCACTTAGGAGAAAAGCAGTCCTCGGCTAACCAAGTAGCTCTTCCTACAGAGCCTTCCTTCCGAAATGGGCATGTAGCAGTGGTCTCAGGCGCTGATATGGGTATGAGTGTGTGTGTGTGTGCGACATGCCTAGCATTCATCATCAGGGTGGCAGCCTCCAATTTTAACCCTGTGCTGACAGGGCCTATTTGCAGAGCAGCGTGACCTAATTTTTTTCTGTGCAGCCGAGACACTTTGAGCTTTCACTGGAAAGGGTGAAACTGAAGCATGAGGAGAGGAGCGAGGCGAAGAAAGTGAGTGGATGGATGATGGAGATACGAGGAGACAAACAGATAAATGGATGGATACAAACATAGAAAAACAGATGGGAGGGCAGACATGTAAGTGCAGAGACAGACGAGTGGTTGCTGACTTGGGGTACAGAGAGTCCTTGAGCAGTGCGAGGGATCTCCAGCACGTTTGACACTTCAATTTCGCTATTTTTTCCCACAAAGACTAGTCTGAGTCGTGGTTTCTCTGCCATCTCCTGCAGCACGCCTATAGAAAGTGATGGATGTTTTACAGTAAATCAAAACCTATGATAACAATTTGAGTTGTCGAGTCCTCGATATTAATAGTCTCGGTCTTTGTCTTGAACATTGAGAACTTGATTTTTCTTCCCAAGATCATATAAAACTAAGGGGTAATACACCTATTCACTCAATACATAATCATACATTAACTCAATCACTTGCACACATGCACATACACCCTTTCTCTCACTGTCTTTCTCTCACCCAAAAACACATAAACATATTCTGGCTGATGTTAATATTCACGCTCATACTGTTCATATGATTGAATAAATTGCATTGAATCTGATTTCTCAGGTGCAATTCATGCTCAGATTCGTGGCCCTGAACAGAACTCGCATTGTTCTACTCTCGGTTTTCAACTTCATTTACTACGGTCCTGGTCGTATAAGGTGGTCTTACAAACGCTGAAAAAATTCTTCATCTATGGGGTTCCTTAGAATGAAATCCAATCAAACGGGGGTCTGTTGTCTAATGTGCGTCTGTTTTGGGGTTTTTTAGCATGAAAACGTTTGAGAGGCCCTGAGCTGAGCTGATAAATGGAAGGGAATAGAGGCTAATCCTGCTGCTGCTGCCTTAGTAATACCGCCGTCATTGTGTGGTTTTGCCCTTCCTCAGAGAGTAAATAAGGGGAAAAGTGCAAGCGCATGCATACCCACACACACACACACACTCACACACTCTCACACACACACACACACACACACACACACACGCACACATAGACCCATTCCTTTCAGCCCATATAATTTCAATTAGCAGTGGAGGGACTGCATGAATCCCTTTAGTGTTTGATGCAGTGTGTCAGTGATTGAGTGAATGTGTGTGTAGGTGTGTGTGTGTGGCATACATTTATTTGCTGCAAAGAGGTTGGCAGGTTGGTTGGTGATGGCCCAACAACCTTATGCCACGAGCCCTGACGGGAACACACACACACACAGATAAGCACAATGCACCCAGACAGTGCAAACGTCCCAGCTCCCTCCCAGCAATAACCTTCCCTTTAAAGGGATACTTCACCTACTTTGAAAAAACTGATACTATTTTACTTAGCCCCAAAGTGGTATGTAGGGCAGTCGTGATGGTACGCTCTTCTCATCATTCTTGCTGTGCTGAATACCGGCTAGATGAACCCAATGCAAACTGTCGGCCTCCTGTCATTAGATTGATAACCCCCCCGAGTTACCTTTCATTAACAATAACCACCTAAAACCACTAAAAAACAGTTTAACCACACTTTCACCAAACTAAAGTCCAAATGTCTGGTTAGCTGTGGTTATGATCAGATATATTACACTGAAAAATAAACAAAAAAATAGGATGTCGAGTTTGGTGCAAGACTTTAAACATCCAGGAATACTGTCTCAAACCAATTCATTTCTATTTAATTATAAAATCCAGTGAAGTGAGGGCTCATTCTCGCTCTGATATATTTTGGACAAAAATATTGCAATGAAAAGTGATCTGCGCAGCCTCCTATGCAGTGCTCTGTAATATATGCAGCCTTTATTGTTTTTTTTTTTTTTTTTCATTACTATTAGGACCTCAAATATTAATCTTATGCATTTCATTCTTGCAGTGCACACTTCATGAGGTTTTTGGTGATTAAATATGCTCCTGCCCTACATACCACCTAGGGGGGAAGTTTGGGTGAACTTTCCCTTTAAAAGCACAGCTGCTGCCACTGAACTTCGGCATGCCTTTTAATGTTCAATGTCGTCAGCGAAAATAGCCGTGTTGGTTGTTTGTCCCCTACAGTGCAGCATAAAACATTTGATGGTTGAATTCCTCACTTAATTGCTCAGATCTGGGTCAGGCTCAGCTTACAAAAAAAAAAAAAAAGAAAAAAGAAAAAAAAATATCACTGAATCTTTATCAGCCGTTTAGAATTTGGAAATTAATTAACTGATGATTTATGGCTTCAGGTGGGTTTGGGTTCACAGGCTGCAGCTCAGTTCTTGATTGAGTTTTTTTTTTTTTTTTTTTTTTTTCTGGCTTGGAGGGCAGCCTACAGTTTTCAAGCTACTCAAGCTCTGCCTGTCTGTTACTTCCAAGTTCATCAAATGCGTCTTATCTCTCGACCTCGAAAGACGGATGCACACAGCCACAGTTTGGCCAGACTTAGCCTTGCCATGATAAGACCGTCTTCCACAGCCCCTGCACTCCCACACCAGGTTTTTCTCTCTGAGGCTCTTGTCAATATAATCTATTGGAGATACAAACAGCATCTGTGGCACGGCTGTGGGTGTTCAAAATGTACCATTTTGCTCTTTTTAAGTTATTTTCCACACTCAAACAGACACACACACACACTTTACCAGCTCATTCCTCTAGATCTGGGCTGTTGTTTTTGTACCATTCTTCTCTGTGCTCTGATTAATGTTGTTTAGGCTCTTTTGTCCAATTCACCCAGGTCTCCCTCTTTGTCATTTGATTTATTTTTTATTATTGTCTTCTTTGTCTCAGCCTACACAGTTTGCGTCTTTGCTCAGCTTTAATTATTTGTGTAAGAGTTCAAATAAATTGAGCCAAATTTCACTAAACTGAACTCAAACGAAACACCGCTGAGGGCTGAACATGGTACATTTAACATCACAAACGTCACAGAAAAGCCATTAAAAACAAGTGGCTTTGTAAATGCTGATTCTCTGCAGCAAAGATTTGTAGAGATTCGGTCGCTCTGACAGAACGGTGTTACACATTATTCATCCCGGTTACATCTTCTCTTACTGTGCTAACTGAATGCATTAATAATGAAACTGAACTATTTCTCATTGAACAAGGGGATCCCTAAAAACCCCCAGGGGGGTCTGCAGTCACAGGTTTGGAAACGACCTGAGATATTTTCAGATCAGGTGTGGCGAACATATCATTCAGTCTTTACCATCTTAAACGTTTTGTGTGACACATAATATTTTTACACACAATATGTCACGGTCAAATTAATGCTGACACCTTGGTATAATTAGTCTAAATAAATGAGACCATGTTCGAGGTAATTAGTAGCCGCTGTCTCACGGCAGTGGCATTATTGCTGCTTGAGTTGATCAAAATTATGACCACGTTCAAAATGAACCCTGTTGCATCCTCTTAATTACCAAAAGAATCACAGAGGGTCACCCAAAGAGGGCTGTTAACTTATCTAGTTTCATTATGTTACAGACCAAGCAAACCTGTAACACCCAGACCTAGTATGTGCACTGGAAAACTACATCTTCTTCATATCAGATCTCTTACAAATCAATTATTTTTGATTAATGATTTGATTTCCGTGCATAATCCTGATTTTCTGCCTCGCCACTCCTTGCCCTTCCAATAAAGGGAAAACAGCTGTGACAATGTAGGTGAAGGTTCTCAGTCATCATGGTTATCCCTACTAATCATGAACAATATTCTCGCTGGTATCCTGGTGACGCCATCCTATGCACGAATGTACAAGCTCCCCAAGAAGGAGATCTCCTCGGGCCCCGTATCAGCAACATCAGCTCAGTCACTTCCAACACCACCAAACATTTAGCCACCATCTTAGCTCCTTTGGTTGTAAATATTTCTCACCATGTTCAAAACTCTATGGACTTTGTGAACAAGGTCCGAGGACTGAAACTGGACCACCATGGTGTCCTTTAATGTGACCTCATGCAACCATGCAGCCCAACTAGGGAGGCAGAGCCCTCGATTGAGCTCTCCTTAGGTGTGGCAATTTACATGTTAAATATATATCGGGTATGATTATTAGTCTCATTAATGTATCAGTTGCACAAACACAAAATAAACATGCTTATACACTATATTACCAAAAGTATTCGCTCACCCATTCAAATGATCAGAATCAGGTGTCCTAATCACTTGGCCTGGCCACAGGTGTATAAAATCAAGCACTCAGGCATGCAGACTGTGAAACAAGACATTTGTGAAAGAATGGGCCGCTCTCAGGAGCTCAGTGAATTCCAGTGTGGAACTGTCATAGGATGCCACCTGTGCAACAAATCCAGTCGTGAAATTTCCTCGCTCCTAAATATTCCACAGTCAACTGTCAGCTCTATTATAACAAAATGGAAGCGTTTGGGAACAACAGCAACTCAGCCACGAAGTGGTAGGCCACGTAAAGTGACGGAGAGGGGTCAGCGGATGCTGAAGCGCATAGTGCAAAGAGGTCGCCGACTTTCTGCACAGTCAATTGCTACAGAGCTACAAACTTCATGTGACCTTCAGATTAGCCCAAGTACAGTACGCAGAGAGCTTCATGGAATGGGTTTCCATGGCCGAGCAGCTGCAGCCAAGCCACACATCACCAAGTGCAATGCAAAGCGTCGGATGCAATGGTGTAAAGCACGCCGCCACTGGCCTCTAGAGCAGTGGAGACGCGTTCTCTGGAGTGATGAATCACGCTTTTCCATCTGGCAATCTGATGGACGAGTCTGGGTTTGGAGGTTGCCAGGAGAACGGTACATTTCAGACTGCATTGTGCCGACTGTGAAATTTGGTGGAGGAGGAATTATGGTGTGGGGTTGTTTTTCAGGAGCTGGGCTTGGCCCCTTAGTTCCAGTGAAAAGAACTTTGAATGCTTCAGGATACCAAAACATTTTGGACAATTCCATGCTCCCAACCTTGTGGGAACAGTTTGGAGCGGGCCCCTTCCTCTTCCAACATGACTGTGCACCAGTGCACAAAGCAAGGTCCATAAAGACATGGATGACAGAGTCTGGTGTGGATGAACTTGACTGGCCTGCACAGAGTCCTGACCTGAACCCGATAGAACACCTTTGGGATGAATTAGAGCGGAGACTGAGAGCCAGGCCTTCTCGACCAACATCAGTGTGTGACCTCACCAATGCGCTTTTGGAAGAATGGTCAAAAATTCCTATAAACACTCTCCTCAACCTTGTGGACAGTCTTCCCAGAAGAGTTGAAGCTGTAATAGCTGCAAAAGGTGGACCGACATCATATTGAACTCTATGGGTTAGGAATGGGATGGCACTTCAGTTCATAGTATGAGTAAAGGCAGGTGAGCGAATACTTTTGGTAATATAGTGTATATATGTGGCGAGAGAGAGAGAGATAATATACATGTAGAGCAGTCATGTTCAGATAAAATAGGATGACATCAGTGAAGGTCCTGTGACATTGAGTACAGATGTAGCAGAGCCTTCCTAGTGAGCCAGCATGCACAAAACCAAGGTCTTGGTTCTTGATTAATATCGATAGTTCCTCCTTTGTTTACCCTGCTATTCATGTCAAAATGGCTGCTGTAAAAAGCGATGGACGTTTACAAAAATACATCGCCGGCGATTGGACCGAACATTTGTCTGTCATTCGCTAACAAAGGAACAGGATGGCACAGTGTGAGAGCGCCGAGCAAAACAAACAGCAGCAATAACTGTGATGGTGAAAGCATGGAGCCACGTCGATACACACATTGCCTCATTGCTTGCGAGTAAAATGTTGTAGCTGACAGGAGCTGCCGGTCTTCTGTGGTAATTATTCATTGATGTTAAGATGGCGCATGTGGCACTTTTAAAAAATGGCAATGAAATGATGAAGTGTGAACATCTGCATGTGTGGTTGGGTAGCGACACCCTTTCCAGAACTTTCAGTCTTCAGACAGGTTGGAGGTCAAAGGTTAGAGACGACCCGCTCTGTATTGCTGTTTCTTTCCGCTGTATGCCATGACACAGCACTTTCCACTGGCCTGCCACCAACATCACTGTGTGTGTGTGTGAAAAAGAGAAAGAGAAAGGTGTTGGCCACAGTGTTGGCCTAGGCTCCGCTTTCTAATTGAAAGCTCTGAAAGGTGCTCAGCCAGCTAATCATTTTTCATGCATACACGCATAAACACACACACACCTACGCACGCACGCACACACACACACACACACACACACAAACACACAGAGCCTCGCTCTCTCGCGCACACTAAAAAGAGTATTTGTGCTGGCTCAAAGTGAAATCTTGCCAAACACTGGCCAGATTGGTCAGTATTTTTTGACACGCTGCACTTCCACACCGCATCAGTTAATTTCGCTGCATCCTCAATAACATCTTTCAAATGCAAAGGCTTTCGGTTGCAGAATAGCAAACACCGGCCCTGTGCGTCTGCTGATCTGCTGCTGATGTCAAACAGTCGGACTGAATAACATCTTATTGCACTGAGAGCTGACATTTGACAGAACTGCATTACAGTGAATTATCAAGCAGGGAGACGGAGAGAAAAAACACAGAGGCAGGAAAATGACAGACAGGCAGAGACGGGAGTAGTCAACAGACTGACACACACACACACACACTCACACACATATCAGTGCCTGAGACTCACAGCTACATCCCCCATTTTGGACGGAGGGTTGTGTCGGCAGAGCTCCTCGGTTAGCAGAGGAGAGGGATTGTGCTTTTAACACGGCTGCTCTCCAGTATTTCTTTCTAAGTGACTGCAGAGCTGCCAGGGCTGCACGGCGCTCTGAAAAGCTCATGTGGAGAAGTTAAGCCGCAGCTCTGACTTTCAACAGGTTCCACCCGTTTACTCTTCATGCATTTCATTCTTTGATTGGGCCTTTTCTTTCTGTCTTTGAGCTGCAGTTTCACCGCAGCAGCGACTCTCATCCCAAACAAGTATCGGGTCCCACCTTTCTAGCTTTCTTTTTTTTTTCATTGTTCCTTTCGCCTTCTTTCATTTCGTTCTTTAGTTTTGTCTTTCTTTTATTCTTTCTTTGAGTTGGACTCACGCTACGGCACCTGGTTTCATCTTTTGTAATCAACAGGTTCCACCTTTCACTCTCTCTTTTGTTTTTTTTTTGTTCTTTCTTCATTCCCTCTTGCTCTCATATTCACACACTCTCTCGCTTTCCCTCTCTCTCTCTCTCTCTCTATTCTATCATACGAGTGTCTCCTCATGAGGTCGGGAACCAAAAAGACAAACAGAACCCGATCCAAAAGGAGGGGGACCCATTCTCCTGTTACACCCGTGACCTGTGGCATCCCAGATGGAGAGCAAGATAAACACACATTCACACACAAAATCGGCCTTCTGCATCCTCTGTGAGGCTGACATCACTGAGTTAACATGAGGACATTCGTGGGTGACACAAACACATTCTTACTCTCGCTCTCTGCACAAACACACTCTCACACACACATGCACTCAAGGCAGGGTCATTTGGAGGCATTGTGCATTTGGTGGTGGTGATGGGGGGGAGAGTATCTGAAAGCCTCCAGAAATGTTTTTGGAATGGAAGAGGAGCCTCTCCTTCGGCTGCCTGTGGGAGAGACGATACAGCCCCATCCAACCACGGATGGAAAAGTCAATAACAGAGTTTGGTGTGTATATTTTTTCTGCTGATAAAGTAATATCTGCGCAGTACCCGTGGTCAGGCCATCTATACTGTAATACACTGACAGGGAGGAAAAACAGACAGAGAAACTGACAGAGTTGTCGATTGGCTTGTCCTTGCTCCTTCATTCTTCTAAACAACACTGGAAAATAGTTCAGGTCACAGCCAGCAGACTTGATAAAATGTTCATCTGACTTGACGCCCCCCCCCCCCCCCCCCCCCCCAACTCCGATCTGTGAGGAAATTTCGGCTAATGTTTTGTGTTTGGCCTTTAAGCCTTGTCCTGTCTTGCTGATCCTCACCTCTGAGATCAGGCGCCAAAACTGACACAGCCTCAAGGACAGCGGGGAAATGCCGCACCTGGCCTCTGCTTGGGCCGGAAAATGAAAAATGTCCCGTCCTCAAGGACAGCATGTGTGCTGATGAGGCGTGGAGTGCAAGATTGACAGAGCAACAGGGACCCTGTGGAGACTAAACATCAAAACGGGCTTCTTTCCTCCCATCCAAACAGTTCTTGCTGGCATCTCAAGCCTAAACCCAGGGATAGCGGCAGCCCAAATTCAAAACATAAAGCTATGCAATGAAGGGGAATACTACACGGCATTAAGCAGCAGAGATAAGCCCATGAAGCCATGTAGTACTTATGTATTACCCTCCCAACACATCTTAAATATACAGCTATATTGTTGTTTTTTGTGCTGTTTTTGTATTGTTATCATTGCAATATGAATTTTTGCGATCAGCACATCACCAAAGACTGCAAACCTAACTTTAACCTCTTACCTAACCCTAACCTTAACCAAGATGATTAATTTGCCTGACTTGATCTTAACCATAACCTTCATTAAAACAAACTGTAACCATTCATTTGACAAGGGAGTCAAAAACGTGCACATTCACATTGTACATTAGAGTGACAATTTTATGATGAGTCATGATAGACTGTAGCCTCGCATTCACGGTGTCAGCCTTTCTCTGAACACAGAAAAAGGACGAAATCAATGGTTAGCGAGAGCAATGGTTGGACCAGAGGAGGGCGAGGTACTCGAGAGGCATGAACAACACTCTGGCAAATATAAGCAAGTCATTTTCTCGAGGAGATGTATGCTATCAGAGATATCAGACCCTGCTGGACCTGGAACATAAGCTTGCTCCATTGGTCTGGGTGTTGTACACAGATTTTGGACGATCATTCCTGCACCCGCCCCGCAGCTGAAACATTTATCTCGTTTCAGATCACCATTGCAACATCTTGCATCAGTATCAAACGTTGCATATCTGACTCCATACTGTGCAGCCCTACTTGAATAACCCATTTGTTTGGGCTACTCTTAAATAGAGGCTGGTCATCAGTTTCAAGTTTATTTGCTAAGGCCATCTCAAAAGTAATTTTAAGTTTGAAAAAGCCCATCTACTTAACAAAATCACTGAGACTTGTTCCTGCTGATGTTAGTTTGGCAAACCGCTACTGTGTGTCAGCTGTTAGTTTGTATAAGTTTAGTTGCAGGTATCAAAGGTAAACAATGTGCAGGGATGCATACACAGAAGTGCAGTCAGAGTGCTCGTGCTAGGAGATATTGGCACTCACCAGAATTCCTCTCACCCAATAAAAATGCAAAATTGGAACTGACTCCGCTATAAAAGGGCTTACATAATATTGGAACAAAATGTAAGAGACCCCGCCAATGGCAGTGAAGCAGACGTGATAATAGGGTGTGTGAGCAGGAAAAAGATTCATTACTCCCACATACGTCAGACTGCGGGGTGAAGCGGTCAGTTAAAGTCTGATCCCGAATCAGCACCGGGCTGTTTGTGTTAATGGCTTAAACGAGGATATAGACGTGGTAATCTGATAGCTGATCAGCGCCTCGGGGCGGGGGGGGTGTCTCTTTCTGGGACTCACCTAGGCGTGTTCCAGCCGTGGACTTAATGAGGCAGACACTGCTGGCTGTCCAGACTGCTCCTGGATCAGGAATTTGCCACGGCTCAAATTCACATGGTTAAAAACATTCACACCTAGGAGTAGCCCATTGCTCTGTTACTGTTTCCATGGATATTATATTCACAGAAACCTGGCAGATCAAACTGCTGGTCCAGCAGATATTCTGGATATACGACAGTGATATTCTGTGCAGGGCCTTGAAAATCTTGGAAAATTGGTGGCTTTGAGAAAATACAGGTTCTTTTTGACGATTTACTAATCTTCAAAGTATCTGAGAAGCACTTGAAACACCCTAATTCATCAATATGCATCAGCTCTCTCCATCCTCGGATCAACACTTTGCATCCTGAGATGGAGATTGGAGTCAATACAGCAGCAGTTTGAAAATGACTTGAAATTCACCAGGATTTCTTAAACTGACAAGATTACGAGTAAAAATGAGGCCTTATTGATCACAGATTTTGGCCAAATGTTGGGCCTAACCTCAAAACGGGCCAGTTTTGAGACCATGAAAGTCAATGAGAAGTCTTTGAATCTGATATGCGAGTGAGTGCCTGAACCTTGGGCCACATCTCAAGCAACTAGTCTTTCAGTAAACCGCAATGCAAATTAAAGTTGAAAACTGCACACTTCTCTCTTGAAGAAAAAAAAAAAAACATTTATTTGACTACAGTAACACTAAAATGTTACAAGCAGACAAACCAAAAAGCAAGCACAGTTTTTTTTTTTTTTTTTTTTTTTTAATATTGATAGTGCCTTTGAGGAGAACAGAAACTACAAAAAGTGTTTCCAGAAGGTAATATTTTGCTGACACACAATTTCTCCTCTCTTGCATGCTTGCAAAACAGCACAGTACTAACAAAATACCTTTAATCATATTTTGTTTTGCTGGTAAAATATAAAGCAAACCGAATCTGTGTGCACCGAAACAAGCTTTTAGAAGTACCTACACACATATACATTTCTGACTTTGAATTTCATACAAGCTGGCAAGAGTAAATACAACCAATTACCAATGCTGGAAAAGCTCTAGTAGCCTATAGGACTCAAATCGGGTGCTGCAGTATCATTTTGCAGTATCTGCAGTATCATTTTCAGTATAGCTACTCTGTCCACTGCACAAAAGGGGAGCGGCCTGAGATAATTGAGGTATTCAGTCTCTTTCCTCTGTCTGTCCTCTGAAGGAGACGTAGCCGTGAACAAACAGCTGAGCATCCAAAAGCCAGCGACCTGTAAAACAAGGCCGGCCTCGGATACAATGACGGTGCCAGAGGAACGGGCAGCGTTTAAAAAAAAAAAAAAAAAAAAAAAAAAATCATATTAACAAGTCATTTAGCTTGTTAATATGAATAAAATATTGATATGCAGTGTGGGATGTTTCCAATGCAGTTTCACTTTTTTCAGGATTTCGTTTCTGGTAACAAGTACAAATATGTTGAAACAAGACAGAATAAGGCCGATGAGCCCACCAGGATCAGGAAAATGACACTGAAAACTAGTTTGTCAGCATCAGAAACAAGTGGGTTTATTTCATTCCACCAGCAAATCTGTCAAAATAAGATTTTAACACGGAATATTAGTCTCAGTCATTTTTAAGGTGGATTTTTTTTTTACAGTGTAGGCATGCTTTTCAGGTTAATGTGTGTGTTTTGTGTACGTGCGTGCTGCTATATTGTTATTCCACCCCACCCAACCATTCAGCATAATACTTAAGAGACCTGTTTAATAAAACAGAGGATGTTATTTGCTATTATTAGAAAGAAGGAAGGAAGGCACATGACTCTCTCTCTCTCTGTGTGTCTTTCTCTGACACGCATACACACACACACACACACACACACACAAACACTGACTAAACCTTCCTGCCGAGTCACTGTGCACTGGGAACGGGCGAAACAACCCGGAAAAACACAAGAACGTGTCTTCTCCTTTCTGGTTTTGTCATTTCAAGTCCTCTCCCTCTGCACTGAGTGGGAGGATGAAGCTGGTCTTTCAGGCTCGGTGCACAGACACATGCATGCTGTGTCAAGCTCAGTTCAGCTGAAGCCACCTGACACACACACACACACACACACACACACACACACACACACACACACACACACACACACACGCACAAACGCACACATGCAAACACAACCTTTGGCTGCCAAAACAAGCTAATTATCAGGCAGACGAGATAACAAGTCTAGTCTATAAACAAACAAACCCGTTCACATGTCCTTTCAAAACTTATGCCGGAAATAAACGCTGTGATATACTGTAGAATCATGTGAACTGCAACATGGTGCCACACTGGTGTGTGTGTGTGTGTGTTAATGAATGTGTAAGGAGAGAAAATCTGAGGAAAGCCCCACGCCAAAAGTGACCACCAAGCCGTTTGTTCTTTAACCGTGCTGCTCCCATCGCTGGGTCCCTCATTACCAATGCATGCTGCGTGGCTGAGCTCTGTTCAAACCAAAAGAACTTTATTTTAAATCGTAGTGGAGATCCCAAGGTTTCCAAAGATACCAGATATGTCTGGAATGGAACGTGTATAAATGATGCACCAGACATCTAGATATTTCCTATTTGATATAATGCTGCCGCTATAAAACTACAGCATCTTGGGTTTGAATATTTCACTCAGTATAAGTGTGATGTCGCTTCAGTGAAGCGCTGCAGACAGTAGATATAGAATATGCATGCGACTTGGTGTACAATCAGGAGAAAAATGCTTTTTTTTCCCAACTATTTAAGGCTATTTAGGAGAAAATCAGAGTTCAAGGGTTTAATGGATGTATGAGGGAACCCAAAGGGAAAGAAAATTTGAGGCAAAGACACACGCCCAAAGTGGCCACCATGCAATTACAGATTTGAATGACGTTTTTCGCCCCCCCCTTTCATCTTTAAATGCACCCACACACAGCACACACACACACAGAGACCACAAAGGACGGCGCCACTGGAGGGGTCAAGACAATTACGCTAAGTACGGTTAAAGGCGGCGCTGCAAAATGGAGCACTCACCTTTTCCCTGTAATTCTGAAAAGAGAGGGGAGCTGAGAGGAAGGCAGGAGGGGATGATAGGAGTGGAGAGGAGAGAGGAGGCGAAACCCGATAAGGGGAGAGGCCAGGCGAGGAGAGAGGAGAGGAGGGCAGAGGGGATAATAGGAGTAGAGAGGCGAGAGTAGGCGAGAGCCGGGCGGCTACTCGGCATTAATCCCGGAGTGTGGGCTGATAATGCCGCTGAGCCGGGCCGAGCCGAGCCGTCAGGGCAGCTCAGTGGGACAGCTGGTCACTTCTCCAGGGGAGCAGTCATTTCCACCAGTGAGTGAGTACGTCTGAGTCACTCCGGCAGAATGAAATCACCCCCTTCCCCGAGTCAATTTACGCCACTGGGGACAATCACCTCTTATAGCGCGTAAGTACAGGGCTGTGGAAATGAGATTAGTAAATGAATGAAGGCCTAGGAGTCATTCAACAGGGGCTAAAAGGTGAGATAATATTATTTAAAACTGCTAGACATGAGAAGTTAAGGGTGAAATCACAGATAGAGTTTGTTTTCTTTAGTGTAAATTAGATAGATAGCTCATGAAGACAGAATAAAAGTGACTAATCAATATGGCAGGCATGAAAGGCGTTAAAAAACAATCAATCAAAAGACGAACTCACAATGGAATTTTTAAGAACTACTTCTTTAAATGCAATCCACAGTTGGTTGACAAAAATTGGTTAGTTCCAGCACGCCGCAGCAGTAGCGAGCAGGAGTTTGTGGCTTTGCTGTATTGATGCATTTGGTCGGTTTAGACTCCGACTGCCCGCTCACGAGCAAACCACATTAGATTTCAAATGCAGATTCAGTTTGATTCGGCTCAAGCAGAGGCGAAGAGGGAATTAAGTGGACGCTTCCTGAATCCCTGAGGGTTGAGGAAAAACAATCCTGAGGCATTATAGTGAAGTCTGAGTGTGTGTGTGTGTGTGTGTGTGTGTGTGTGAGGATCTAATGACAGGGCTGGTTAACCACCAGCTTAGACGGCAGGCCTGTGGACACACAAGACGCATGGCAGACACACACTCAGACAAACACTCTGCACTGCATGCAAACACACATACATGCAGGAACTAGCGTCCACTTGCCTCCTTTGTTTCCTTCATTCCCATAAAGAAGCACACACAGACACACACACACACACGCACGCACACACACACGTGCAGATGGATCCACAGCACAAACTGCTTGAATACATCCACAATGTCATAAACAACATGGTGACACCTCATGGACAGAATGACATGAGGCGTGTGTGTGGGTGTGTGTGTGTGTGTGTGGGTGTGTGTGTGTTTTCCTCTCAGGTTTCACACTGCAGCCTGGCTACTGATTTAGTTCTACTTCAAAATCACGCCTGAGTGATAGCATGAGCACACCGATGACACATTATGAGTGACTCAACCAACACCCATTTCATGAAAGCTTTGACATTTGCTGCTGTAAACCCTTCACTGTCAGGTGGGTTCACCACAGGGAAATGTCTTGTAGCGTACCGGACGGCATGCGTTTTGCATCGCCAGCAGCTGTAAGAGTGATTTTTTTTTTTTTTTTTTTTTTTTTTAAATGAACCGAAGAGGAACTGGGTAATTAGCATGAGCAGCGATACCCGCCATGACTGAACAGACGAAGACCACTAAAGCAAATGAAGCAAAAAGGCTGAAACCTTTAGTTGATTATTCAATGAGCCGAACAAAAGAAAATGATCAGTCACAGTTTTGATAATCTATTTATTGTTTTCATAATAAAATAAATAAACCAAACAGATTCACAAATGCTGAGGTTTGTTTGCTCTCCTCCATTTCCTATGGTTATTAAAAAATAATTAAAATATAACAATAACAATAACAACAACAACAACAACAATAATAATAATTACAACAATAAATATTAAACATTTTTTAAAAGTATCCAGAAAATCCTTCATTTTTTTTATTGGACATGAAAAGTATTCTCACTTTAGGCTTGCTTCAGTATATTGCCATTACAATTTTTTTTTTTTTTTGGGCTGCTGGAGTGACCAAGTAAGCAATTCTGGTAACTTGTGCTAGGTATTTTATTATTATTTTTTAATATATCTTACAGTCAAAATGATCGGTCGATTAATGAAAAACATAATTGACAGATTAATCACAAATGAAAATAATCTTCAGCTGCAGCCCTATTAGGCAACTCAGATCATTGGCTAACAAAATTATGACACTTCTATCGATCCTCGTTATTTAAAAGACAAATTTTTATGCCCCTTTTCCGCCGCCAACGTTGTGGGTCTCGCTCTGGGAAGAGGGCTCCTCGGTTCAAACTGAGTATCACAAGCTGTTTGCTTTCTTAATACAAACTTAATGCAAATAAGGAGTAGGTGTCTAATCAATTTGTATGCAAATGACAAACCAGTAAACAGGGAAGACATTAAAGCTGTTGTTATGTTCATGATTATTTACTGCGGTGATGCTGCAAAGAGTAATGGAGATCCAACTCTAACATGGCATGCAGTCGGTTTGTTTATCCTCTTAACTGCCATCAAAATGATCTCTTCATGAAATTATCTTTTAATAATTTGTATTTATGGTTGCTCACTCCTGTTTTTAAACTTTCATGCTGCTTTCCTCGTGCTTTTTAACCAATCAGGGATGTTCAGCACCAACACTCTGCTCCCCAAGGGACTTGAACAGCACCGACTCAGGGCTAAGAGTTCCTGGTTCCTCAAAAAAGGTTCCTGAATTTGGGAACAGTTGCTGTGGTGGAAAAGTTTTTGTTTGATGTATGACGTGTTGGGCAAAACTTCTCCTAATAAAGTAATATAACAGCTTGATAGCAGAACTCGCCCCACAGCAGATTTAAAATAAAGTCAATTTTACAGACAAGACTGCAATGCTGCAAAAGCCTGGGAGTTTCTGTTTTTTTTTTTTTAAAGTGTAATTTCCTGAAAATATTAGTAGCCCCCATTTTATCTCTTTTTACTGAGTATCACAGTACATATTCCGCTGTGAGATATTATTTAAACGTGGGATGATATTCAATGTAGGAAATTATGAGTCCTGCAGAGCTGGAGTTGGGACTGTAACCTCCTTACGGGTGAGTCAGATTTGAATGTGGCTTCAAATATCGTCTTTACAAATCCACAACGCTCACTCTGACACCCCTCCCAACCACATTACCGTGGCAACACACACACATACACACACGTATGCACACGCACAGGCACATGCCCCACTCATTTGCTTGCATGCACACACACGAACAAACAGAGGCTCTCTTGACTTCCAGTAGAGGAAGAGGCAGAGCAATCAAAGAGTGTTCAGAGCCAAAAAGCTCTTTCCTGTAATTATCCCCTTGAAATTCAGCCAGAGGTCTGACACATTCAGTGTAGATGTATGTGCGCGCGCGTGTGTTTGTGTGTCCGTTTGTGTGTTTGTGCATGGCGGTGCGTGTGTGCGTGTGTGGGAGTGTGACTTCGAAGGTGGGTAGAGCGTGACTTCTTTTCAAAACATAAGACCACCACCAATGCAAATGTGAGCACACACACACACACATTATATGAAAGCGCATGGATTCACACACGTTCGTGCACCCGTGCGCGCACACACACATACACTCACACACACTCACACACACAGTTCAAGTGAATAAACAGGGAAAGAACACGCAGTAACCAATCTGCACACAAATTTGCATTCTTTCCCATTCTCTCACACAAACCCACACTTGCACACAAACAAAACAGCAATGCTCTTCAACAGTGTGTGTGCATGTATTTCCATGTGTGAGCAAGTGTGTGTGCATGTGTGTGTGTGTGTGTGTGTGTGTGTGTGTATTCACAGCAGACTGTCTGTCTCTCCAGGGATGTTGACAAGACAAGAGAGCAAAGGAGCAGGGCCGGGAGGTGCCATTGTGTTTGCCTTAGGGTGCAGGTGTGTGTGTGTGTGTGTGTGTGTGTGTGTGTGTGTGTGTGTGTGTGTGTGTGTGTGTGTGCGCACGCACAATGCATGCATGTGTGTGTACCTACAATGACAGAGCAGCACATGTCACTGCCTGCCACACAGTAAAACCAGTTTATAATGCCGTTGTTTGTCTGTTTCAGCGGGTGACTCGCCGTCTGTCAGTGTTCGGCTGCGCGTGGGTGTGATGTCATGCATTTTGTTAGCATGACTCTGCATATTGTTGACCCTTATCATCATGACGCCTCAATGTGTGTCTGTGTGTATGCACAAATTTGTGTAAATGGCATTGAGTGGAGGTAATTTGCTAAATTTTGTTAGCGAGAGTCTGCACACTGTTGTACGTTCCACACTGAAATCTAATATATGAACAAATATGTCTCTGTGTTAGTGAAAAAACATACATGTAGTGCACAAAATCTCCACCATATGAAGTCATTTGGTCACATATTCAGTGTTAGAACCTTGGTTTTCTTCAAACAAGTGAAAAGATATGCCAGCACGATGAAATAATCCCACTTGTTTCCAAAGGCAAGTAACCTGTTTCTGGATATTTCTTGAATTAAGTGTCATTTTCTTGATTGTTTATTGCCAGAAAAAAATCCTAAAACAAGTGCAACTGCACTGGCAGCAAGTGAGATGATCTCATCCCAGCGGCACTTTTTTTTTTTTTTTTTTTTTTTTTTTTAAATGAAAAAACAAGATTGAATATGAAACTGAAAGTCTTGTTAAGATGGATATTTTTGTAGTGTGTACATACAACCTGCAAATACACATATACTGGATATGGTGTTATATACATATATGTTGCCCATTTAAATGAAAAAGACACTGTAATTTTATGTGGCCATATGACAGAGGTATGTACACATACATATCCATATGTGGAAATGTGCAAGATTCAAAAATAACTCATATATGGGTATTTAAGGTGGATATACATGCCATATATGGATATTCCCTATATGTTTGTACATCACAGTTCCACATGGGTTTTATCAAAGTAAGATATAAATATATGTGCTTCTAAGGGTGCATCTGTGTGTAACTGGATTTTTCTATATGTGTGTATCTTTCTTTGCATGTGTGTCTATCTCTAATCGTGTGAATGCCTTTGTGCGTGTATGTCTGAAGCCGTTCTCTGTCTGCTGATAGGATTAAGGCGGCCGCTGCCCTTTTGAACCTTGATGTTTCACACCGCTCTCTGTGCACGCCACGAAATTAGGTCTTAAGCCTCAGCCGCCTTTTAAATCTCTAATGCTGCCAAACTTCTCTGCCACTGCCATAAATTCAACAGTGCAGCCGCTGGTGTCAAGCCCGTTTTACTCGCTGACATCTCATCTGCGCCCAGACCATTACGGGCCCATACAATACCCATAAGCACACAGTCACGCCGCGGGAATGGCAACGTCACTTTAAATATCGGCAGAGGAAAGGGGAGCCACTCAGCTGTCTGCGTTTTTTAATCGAGTTCAAGAGAAGTTTTTTTTTTTTTAAATCGAGTTCAAGAGAAGTGCGGGATGGGCGAGGAGACGATGAAAATGGGATGACATGAGTGGGAGCTGAATCCAGAAAGGGGAAAAAAAAACCCTCTGCAAAGTCAAACCCTCTTTGCATGGCGAGAACATTCAGCCGCTAAGCTGAGGGGGGCTCTTCTTGAAGAAATGATGCAATGCAACATTCATTACCCGGGTTTCCATCTGGGAATTTTAATTTCAATTACAATGTACAGAATTAGAAAAGCTGGATGAAGATGACTTTTTTTTTTTTGCTGATCAATTCAAACAACCAAAAGTGGCACTGCCAAAAAGAAGAAGAAGAAGAAAAAAAAAACTTGTTTGGAGCTGTTTATTCAAACTCTGCAGTGTTTTCACTCCTTTAGTGTTGTTCATTTAGGAGGGTTGGGAAGGAAGGTAGTGCCAATTATCTGCACCAAAACCAACTCGAAAAATGCAAATGTCAGTGCTCCTCCAAGAGCTGCAATGTGGTTCATTAAGGAGCACAAATATAATCCAAACCAACAACTGAAAATGAACCAAAAACACAGCGAATGTATACATCTGATCGCCAGCAGGGTCTCGTGGGTTTCATGCGAGGAAACCCGAGATGAACTGGGGCACGCCGCCGTCTCATGTGCAGCTACTTCATCTGTTCCTGACTGGTTCTGTTCTGGTTTTGAACATCAGAGAAGAAAAATTAAAGAACGGGTCCATCATGTTTAGCCCAAGTCCGGCGACACGGCACCGAAACTCTGTCCAATTAACGAGATACTTGTGAGTCCTTGTGACTTTTGTTAACAAGCTCTGGTTTGCATGTAATTGGGCGGCGGGAACTGAAACAAACCAAAATACAAAAATACGACTTTTACAACAAGGACTCAGACCAAAGAAAATACAAACGGCAAGTTTCCTGTAAAATATCTGCCCACCAGCGCAGACAGAAATGTTTTCTCCAGTGGCGCTGCTGCCGCCATGCATTCAGCTCATCATTTTATCACTTTTAGTCGGTGCTACAGAATATTGACAAGTACATTTTCATGAATTACAGCTGACATTATGAGACAATAAAGAGCAATAAAAGTGCAAAACTAACCATTTCACAGAATAATCTTTCTGGTGGATTAGGGTGGTTTTTTTTTTGTTGTTGTTGTTTGTTTGTTTTACAGTCTAGAGTCCTATTTATTTGCATCAACCCAGCAGGTGAAAACACACCGACTTGACATTTCATTTACACGCAACATTTCAGAATGAAATCTGACAGCTGGACGGGCAGTTGTGCTGCAGCCGCAGAGAGACGGAGAACGAGGCATTGAAAGACTGGAAACAATCAGGCAGAATAATCAGGGAAGTACACAGAAAGTCAGCCACCCGAACAGCGTCTGTCGACCCGCGTGTTGTGCCGACTCTGTTTCACACTGGTACAACTCTGCCGAGACGGCGTGTGTTGTGATTTGTAATCACACACACACACAAACAGACGCGCACACCCTCACATGGATACACATTATGGCAGCGGGGGTTATGAGCCACTGTATGATGTGGGCTGTTTGTTTTCAATTTGTACGCCCTGCAGGTATTGGCTACAACACACCCCAACACAGACACACACACATACATGCACACACACACACACACAGAACCACTGGAGCTTTCAGGATGACCTTAGGCCACCACCTCACATCTGTTACTATCTCCTCTCCAGCCAACATTAATCACTAACATTCACTTGTAATTAAGTTTCTGTTGAAAAAAACAACACATGCACTCTCAATACTCTCTGTAATGTGAAATATGAGGCAAACACATGCTAAATCAGTGCCTTACTCTCTCTCTCTCGCTCACAAACACACACACACCAATGCATGCACGCCTGTCAAGGTCCGGATCAATAGCACTGCTTATCTCAGCACAAACTGCGGGCTCCTTCTTCAGCCACTCCAGACTTTAATGATCACCAATTAGACAGAATTAAAACATCAGTGGACGGCCGGAGAGAGAGATGACAGCCTGTTTAAACCTGGATGGGTCAAATCCTGCAGGCACTTGAACCTAAACGGCTATTGCAAGGTGTCAAACTGAAGGGTTTAATTGCAAATTACAGCATGAAAGAAGCGGACAGAGGCTGCCGTCTGATAGGTATTGCTCAAAATGTCAAAAACACATCATTACAACATCGAAAATGATGCTATTTTCCATGTAGGGCTCGGGGTGGCGATTAATTTCATGCTTTTCATTATCATATCAAAGTGGATGTTGTTTACATTTTTCAAATGGTAGAAATTTACATCAAACATATTTTATTGTTGTTTTCTAGGTTTAGACAATGATGTATTCTCTCTAATTTCTCTTGAATATTCTTCTTCTCTCTTCACATTTAATTCAAAGTAAATTCAATGGAAAATGTCAAAATAAACGTACCGTCTTTCAGAGTGGGGTTTTTGAATATCCGGCGTATTTTTAAATTTTATTCTGAAAGGTGCTCCTTTGGTTATTTATTTGTATTTATTTATTTATTGTTTGTTTGTTTTGGTTTATTTTTTACATTGGTAATGCACTGGTATATTCTAGTCTAAGGCTTTCAATTCTATTCAATTCTCTTTCTGTACTGACAACATCTAGTGCTAAGCTCTTATTGGGGTTTCACTTCCCAGTGATCACCTGTCAATCAAACAGTGTGGGTGGGACTTGGATTTTCTGTAGGTGGCGCTCTTTTCTGTGCATTCTGTGCATTTTTTTATTTTTTCCTCCCGCTAAAGACAAACCACATGGCCGCAAATGTGAAAGCTTTATGAACTGGGTATATGCTCAAATGACTATTGTGTTCAATCAACTGGTTATACAAAGGAATAAACTGAGCGCTCATTTCTATGAAAATGGTGCCAATTACTATTTGAATGTTCTCGAACAAATTTATTGAGGCACGTCTGCTTCGACAACACAGCTGTCTAAGTTCACAGAAATGGTGTTAACACAATCCCCTGTTTGCACTCCAGTGTTTTGATGCTCAGCTATTCCCCTCAGGGTTGCATACACTTTTTTTTTTTATTTTTAACCTAATTTCATCCAGGGAAGGCTGAGTAAGCATGTATGCTCATTTTCCTGCACATTCACACATTATTAACATTCCCACCCGGGAGCTGCCCAGTCCAACCACAGAGTGCGACTGCGCAGCTCCCGCCCTGGATGAGCTGGAGTTCAAGTGCCTTGGCTCCGTCTACCTGTCTTTTTCTCCCCCACCTCTCTCTCTCTCTCTCTCTCTCTCTCTCTCTCTCTCTCTCCATGTAAGGCTATGGAAGCAGGGAGACGACATGTCAGCTGTAATAGACTGCATATACACAGAGGGGGCGGTGGGGTGAGAGAAAGAGACAGAAAAAAGATTGAAAGAGAAAAAAGGGCAAAGCTTACGTGAAGAGACTGCAGACTGGAGGAAAGCGGAGGCCGACTTAGAGGCGGGGTGTGGGGAGATGAAAGCGAAGAACTGAAAAGCCTGGTAGTTAATTAATTCAAAGTTCAAATCCTGTTCAATCCATCCATCAGTCAATAAAATCCAGATGTCAACAGCAGCTAAACAGCCGCCTGTCAGACGACCAGCCAGTGTGTGCCAAGGATAATGAGGGGGCCAGCAGGCTCTTACAGCCCGGTGCTTGAAGCCTTGTGAAGAGGCCTGTTTATTTCCACTGTTTGGATACGACACTCGCTAAGCCAAACAGACTTCTGATGGCGGCTTTACATAACCTGTCAGGGTGCAGTTTGATTAGGATATTTCTGGGTTTCTGTCCTACAAAGGCAAACAGAAGTACCTACTTTGTAGTTCTGTAAAGCCAAAGGGGTCATTATCGCTGTTGACTTCATACCGACGAAAATAACATGAATGACGAACAACCCACTTCTGAACTAACAAGTTGATTACCAATACAAGATATCCCTTATTGTTCGGTTCACTTCACACAGCTAAGACTGCTCTTTACCTCTGCAGGGCCATTTTACCGAGGTGATTTATTAAGTGAGTATGAGTAGCAGGTCTGATGCTGCACAAATTACTCACCAGTTGAGTCAACCTGATTCCCACGCTGATCTGACGTTACACTCGGTGTGGGAAACTCTTACAAGTTACAAGTTAGCAGCACGTGAATGCCCCCCCCTCTTCAAAGTCACAATTACAAGTGGGAAACTCAGAATGATCAGTGATGCCCGCGTTTCTGCATGGTGCAATCTAATGACGGCAAAAATAGTGGATAAAATAAAAAGGATGTCACATGGATGACGGGTAACTTTTGCATATTTGTTATTTTTGTTGAATAATACCCGATCTTGAAGCCACTACAATATCATGAATCAGACAAATACATGACTTGCCATTTTACACATTTTCCACTGCAAAAAGTATCATAAACCAATGGATCTCAAGAATTAAAAGATGGACATTTTAAGGTAAAATAGGTGACCCCACCATGACCGAGAAGAACCAGGCCGAGGTAGCTAGATATCTAAGTTCCTGCTAAATTCAAGCAATCAACGTAGATTTTTTTTAGATAAATCTGATGATAGCTCTTCATTTTTGGGTATAGTAGCTCAAGCATAATGTGCCTCAAATGCAACTCGTGTCACATTTGAGGTAGGCTAGACCTCAAATGTGACATAATTTCAAAATCATCATGGTGAAAATGGTCCATTTACCTCCATATTCTCCATATCCATATTCCATATCCATATCCATGCAGTTAAGTATTTGTGATTGGATGCACTTGAGTATTAAACATAAAAATATATGTTTAATTTAACATCTTGGCGTTTAAGCTCGCCGCTCCATCTGCTGGGCATTAACCTTCACGGATTAACCTACTGTTAAATTATCAGCGGCCCATTTAAGATCAATGGCTTCCTCGCCAGCGGCTCAGTTAGTTTGCAATTGAGCAAAAATATATTGTCATTCCACTGCTTTACCTCCCATCATCGCTTCATGACATGGGAGGTGAGGGTGACAAATGTGCGTCATTTAAAACAAGGCACAGTGAAGGCATCTCATCTCCACTGCGTCTTCACAGCTCAACACGGGTCAGAGCGGGCCAAATACCTTGTGGTTTAAAACTATTACACAAATCACATTTTTCCACATCGCGGTCTGACCTTAACCCGCAACGTCTAGACTGTTGCGACGAGCAATCCATTTCCTAACGAGATAACGGCGAAGTCATTTTCATTCAGGCTTGCTTTCTGCCATGATAATAGCCCCCTTTTATTTCCCAATAAAACCTATCTGAACTAAGGGGAAAGGCAGGTCGTGACACTGAAACCTCATTTCCTACTCCCCTTCCTGCGTTCTTTCTTTTCTTTTTTCCTGGAAGTGCCCGTGCGCTTTGTGAGATACAGAGAGAGAGAGAGAGAGAGAGGGAGAGAAAAGAAAGAGGGTGGGTGCTCGTGCAAATCATCTATCATAACAATACACAACTTAGCCTCATAATCCAGGTCAAATGGTCTACGTTCGTATCTGCGGTGTGTGTGTGTGCGTGTGTGTTGGTGTGTGTGTGCGTGTGAATTGCAGAGACGTTTCTGTCAGGCGGACCCGGCGAGGTGACACGAGGAAGGAATGCCAGCAGAATAACCGGTTGTTCCGTCTGGACTCGCAGATCGTTTACATTCTGCGCGCACTGGAGGCTGCACACACTCTCCATAGGAAACAAAACAACGGCTTCACAGCTCCGGCGTTTCACATATGCACACATGACCGGCGCTGTTTTCTTTTGCAAATTTCCACAACACATTCAACCCCTACCCTGTTCGTCAAAGCTTTGTTGTTCTAAATATCCACAGTCAGGGAGGCTTTTTCCTGGGGGGGAGAAAATCCTCTGCTGCACTGCAAAAAAAAAAAAAAAAAAAAACCTCCTTCTTCATTCAGTCTCACGCTCAGCCTTAAAATCGTATTTTTCTTCAAACAAGGTGCAAAATTTGCCGGTGGGATGAGATAGTCCCACTTCCCTCCGACGCTAATCAACTTGTTTCCAGAGTTTTCTTGTTCCTCGTGGGCCGATTTGCCTCTTTCTGCTTTGTTTCAACAGTTTTTAATATCGGTTTCCACAGAAAAATCCTGAAATGAGTGAAATCGCATTGGAAACAAGCCACTGGCTGATTTATTTCACTTGTTTAAAGAAAAAATAAGATTTTAAGACTTAATATGGAGGTATTTCCTCGATACTACCACGATACTTGGGTGCCAACTCAGTATGCATTGCAATTCTTCAGTATTGCAATTCTACAAGTATTGTGATTCAATATTACAATTTATTGCGATTTTTGTTTGCTTTTATAACTCTATCCCATGGGAAATAGTTGAATGATACACCTCGAGTGACTGTATATCATGAGTCATATTTCCAAAAACAATGCACATCAAGTATTTAAGTATTTAAGCACTTTAGTATTGCGATTCTACAGGTATTGCGATTCAATATTGCGATTTTTTTTTTTTTTTAATTATATAGATTCAGGAATCAAAAAGTCAATAATAAAGCCGTAGTTTGGATGAGCAGAAACAGCCACAGTGTCCAAGCAGACACACACACACACACACACACACTACCTCCATCTACAAAAACTCAAAAGAAAGAGACGTCTCAGTATTGCACACACAGTTTGATTTCGGTGAAGTGCACAGCAAAAACACCACAGCGAGAACTGCTCAGCACTAACAACTGCAACCAAAATAAAATAAAAATAAAAATGAGAAGCTGGTGGATTACTCCCTCAGGGGAAGGGGAATTTGTTTTATTGTAGCGCTATCAATCACTCTGCAAGAGAAGGTGTCACTTTTTTTTTTTTTTTTTTTCTGAAATGGTCGATATCTCATTTTGAAACAAAACTCCTCAATTGCACCCACAAGTGTGAGAGTGCTGAGTGTGAGTTTGATGAAGGAACAAAAAACAACAAAAAAACAAAAACGGATTGCAGTCTATAACACTGACTCTTTGTTAGAGGCTAAAACTGAAACAAACACCAAAAAAAATAATTAAAAAAAATAAAAAATAAAATAAAATTAAAATTAAAATTAAAATTAAAAAAATCCACAACTACTACTGTAAAATAGCATTTATGGTCCAGAGAAAACAAATTATGAGGGCTTAATTAATCTTTCGAACACACTTTGCCAGGATAACCATGACTAAATCCCAAAGTTAGTGGATACTAAGCACTGAGCTGTTAGTTAAAATACAGTACTGATCCACACTGAATAATGTAGTTCGTGATTATTGAATAAAAAAAACTCAGCTCAAAGGACTGAGGGCCTAAGGGACTCGCTGCTTTAACCTCCTGAATGCCGATCGTCCATTAAATTTCCCCTTAAGTACCTTCAAAGTTAGAATAAAACATCTTTTTCCATATTGTACAAGGTCACCCATATATTCTGTATCTGCTGGTTGCAGCGCCTCACTGAAGCTACATCGCACTTACACAGAGTGAAATATTCAAACCAAAGATGCCATTATTTCATGCCTGCAGCGTTACATCAAATAGAAAACATCTTGATGTCTTGTGTATAATTTTATACACATTTCCCCCTTACCCAGCAAGGATACAGTATGTCTGTGGTGTCTTTGGAAACCTTGGGGATCTCCACTGCAATTTCAAATAAAGTTAAAGCAGCGTGCGTTTGTCATGATGGGCCCACCGGTGGGAGCGGCGGGGGTGAAGAGGTTTTAACTAACTACAAGCAGTTTTCACACCTTATTTTAGCCTCAGGTTACATCAATAGTCAGTTGGAGAGGTACCGTTCAAACATCGCTGAAGGTGAGTAGTTTGTTACACAGAACATGTGTGTGTGTGTGTGTGTGTTTGTGTGGTACTGGAGGTGCACGGTTTACAGAAAACAGGCCTAACCAGAGATAACGGGCAATAACTAGGCATCATTTATCACGGAATAATTACACTAATTAATTTATCCGGCCAGATGTCTCTCCACTCCCACTGCAGTCGATTCCAGGGCCCATTCATCCTGTGGCTTTCGTGTGGCTGTGTGTGCACGTGCATGGTAATCAGCTCCCTGTGGCCGGCGTCCGTCAGGTGACTCCACTAGTCTTACAAACAGCCCTAAATATAGTTTTGCTCCATTTTTCCCTGAGAGGGAGGAAATGTGAGAGAAACACAACCCGAGACGAGAGAGAGAGAGAGAGAGAGAGAGGAAAGAGAGGTGCAAAAAGAGAGTAATTAATTAGCGGCGTCGTCATCTCTCCTCTCGGATGGTCTGTGTTTACTCCTCTCGCCGGACGACAACATGGCACAGGCGCAGCGGCACTGCCAGCGCTGCCTGGGAGAGCAAAGACTCACAATCTTCACATTTGGCTCTCGGGAGTTTAACATCCAGATAGGAGACGTATGGCATTTCAGAGCCTCTTCATCCCACCATAATTCAAAAGAGACATCTTCTCAAAGCTTTTAGAGGCCGATTTCACAGCAGATTGCGGTTGCGGCTCCAAACACATTTCTCAGGAGGGAGAAATAATCTCCCTGAGTGAGTCAAACTGCAATGGGGTGAGCCGGTAAAAAAAAAAAAAAAAAAAAAAAAAAAAGTTTCTTTCAGAGTGCACGTCGGCCAGCGCTCTTGCCACTAACGGAAAAATGCAATCTAGTCATCTTAAGTTATGTGGGTTAGCTTGTTATCCGGCTAACCTCCCCAGATAATGAATGACACGGGTATGCAAAGAAGTGTCATGTTTTTCCTCAGTTTATATTTAGCTTCACTGACCAGATTCCAGCGTAGATTGATTTTTCAGGCTAATTTACGATGTAGGCTGAAAACACAATGGGACACTATGAGCCATTCAGCCTCACTGTATGTGTTTACATGCAGGGCATCTAATACAGGACACCGTGTTGCGTGTTTTTTACGCAGCGCTCCTGATGTGAAAATAGAGGCCCTGATGCATTTACACCAAACAACAATTCCACGACCATGCGAGACGTGAGCTCGGCGTGAGCGGGTTAACCTGCATTTCACATTTCATTTCATTTCATTTCACTTATTCACGTGTTGCACCCGTTCATATTGGAGACACGAGGCCTCGTTTAGATATGATGAAACACTCAGAGGGACCAGGGGACGATTAAGAGCTAACAGGTAAACGAGGTCACAAGCCAAGTGTGTGTGTGTGTGTGTGTGTGTGTGTGTGTGTGTGTGTCACCCATCCGTTAACACACGCACGCAGACACACACACACAAAGGAAAAAAGGGGAATGAATGACCTTGTTGCGCTGCTGATGGAATCGGGGGAGGCGATATTTCACTTCTAAACAAAAGCTGCTCAAACCATATTTGGGCATCTTCCAGTAAGGTGCACACACACACACACACACACATACACACACACCACTGCATAAGACAGTACTAGCCTGGAGTGGAGTGTCTTCCCCCATAAACTGATCTCAGTATTGAAAACAGATTAGGCTCGTCCTTGTCTTCGTCCTCGTCCTTGTGCTCATCTCCGGGGAGCCGGGAGACACAGGAGCGGCGATAACAGAGAGAAAAACGGTGTTTCCTGCGCTCTCCTCCTCCTTCTTCTTCTTCTTCTGTGTGTCACTGCACGCTGACCCCCAAAGCCCGGAGAGACAACAGCTACTCTGCGCAGAGACGTATGAACAGTTAAAGGAGCAGTTCACCCAAAAAAAAAAAAAACATCCTGTTAAAGAAACACTGTCAAGCTGTGTCGATCTGCTCAGTTGTTGTTTTTGGAAAGAGCTGCTGCTGTTGAGTTTTTCACATGTAAGTCTTTGAAGGTATGAGCTCCACGAAACAATATGCATCCAACCTCATTAGACTGGGGTGACAAAACACTACAAACCTCACTAAATCACATAAAAAAACTATCTGAATGAATAATGAGTATTGAGTAAACATCTTCTTTTGCATATTGGGTGGATTGCTTCTTTAAAATATAAAAATGAAAATTTAATTGTATCTTGTACACTTGACAAAGTGCTGTTGTGCCCATTTTAGGGATGCTAGTAACCTTTTGTCCAGTTTAGGGCGGCAGTTTAGGATTGACAACACACATGCCTGCAGCTGATTTTACTTATGTAAAGAGCCGTCTGGATCTCGCACTGCTATTTGTAACTTAAAATAAAATGAGTCTGGCGGTAAGACTCTCTTTCCAACTGACAGATAAAAAAGAAGCTGCCTAAAATAGTCTTTCAAATCAGTGTTTTGTAAGACGGCCATAATTCAAAGTCACATTATTGCCAGCAAGGTACCATGGAGACCAACTGTATTTTTGGTGTAATGCATTTTTTTTTTTTTTTTTGACCATTTCGAAACAGCAAAGATAGGATGCAGGGCCTGGTGCTGCTGTTTCTAAGAAATCTAGTTATATGGGCAAATTTTGAAAAATGATCAAAATATGGGAGAAAAAAAATGAATCCCCAGGGAGGGCGTCCCCCTGGAGCATTCAGACAGTTGGCAAGCAGCCTATGCTGATGTGCAACAGGGAGAAATCCATTGTATACCTTTGTCTACATTGTTAAGAGCCTCAACAGACCAGAATGCAATGCAGCTGCAAGACGTTTTGGGGTAAGGGGTGCAACTTTCTGTCGTTCTCTCTCTCTGGCTCTCACATTGCTATCTCTGTTGTTTGTATAACCCGCAGCTGCTCACACCCGTTGCCTGAGGGCTTGTCAGAAAGTCACTCTGAGAAATGAAGGAAATCACTGAGTTAACCAGAAGAACATCACAGATCGATGACACATAACAGCGCAGAGGCATCCAAACGTGGATTTCTCCCTAAATAGCAGAAGTGCTTGGTGGTAATTTTGGTTTTGATTCAACATCCGTCCGCGTTTTGCTTCTGATGCAGTTTGCAAAGCGCTGGGCCAACTTGTTTGTAGAAGAAACTGGGTTGGATTATGTTTTTTTTTTTTTTTTTTTCCTGCTGCACTAGCGATAATTTTCTCGTCCCACCCACAAATGCTTGAATGAATCTGAGGGAACGGAGGGTGCCCTACTACATTACTAACTCCAAAGTGAAGAAAACGCTCAGTGTTGCTGCTGTAAATCTTGGAGGTGCACGTCAACTCCTGGCTGTCCGTATACTTCAGAGAAGATGTTTGGCAGCAGAACGGCTGCTCCAAGCCAAGATCCTCTTCATGCACTCTGAACAGCCAACCAGGAATACATGCACACACCCTCTCTCGCTTTAACACACACAAGATCGCCCCGCGGTTGCGTGTGCACATACACAAACGGCGAAAACACATGCAAGATGAACCATCTACACATACAGAATGACGCAGACACTCACACACGTGCGCACGTACACGGCTCTGGCGGCGCGCGGTGCCAATACACACAACGCCTGAGCAGATTAAGGCAGAGAGACTCGTCATGAGCAGACCACATGCTGCAGAGAGAGAGCAGAGCCAGGCTTCTCTGTATTATTCAGCGGCTCTCCAAACTGAAGCCTGTGTAAGCTTTCGGAGCCATTATAGCTGCTACTTACTACAGAGATACCTGGCAGCAACTCGTCGACCTCAGTTCCCCTCTCCTCCCTCGTCTTTTCCTCTCCTCTGGCCAAACACCTCCTGTCATGTCCTCCTCTCTCAAAGCTGCTCCTCTCGTAGCTCCATTTCGAGACCTTCTCGTCTGCTCCGCGTTCCGCACCACCCCTCTTGCAAAATGCATCCTTTCCTCCCGGGCTCGGTTCACATTAGAGCTAAATATGGTTGTCGCTTCTAATTTTAGGGCTTAATCCGGTCAAGTTCACGCTCAGTGTGATTCTCAACAAGTGGCACCTAGCAGAATCAAGTTATGCTTGAAATAACCAAAGCTGACTGTAGCTACTATCCAAATGAGCGTGGCTGCGCATGTAGCCTACACTGCAAAAAAAAAAAAAAAAAAAATCTCAACAAATCAAGTTAATATTATATTATGTGTTAAAAATCTTGTTTTTCTTCAAACAAGCTAAAAAAAAAAAAAAAATCTGCCAGAGGAGTTAATCCCACTTGTTTTCAATACAGTTTCACTTGTTTCAAAACTTTTTTTTCTGGAAACAAGTACAAATATGTTGAAATAAAGCTGAACAAGGCAGATCAGCCCACTAGGATCAAGAAAATTACAGTTGATTTAAAAAAAAAAAAAGAAAAAGAAAGAAAGAAAGCTGGAAGCAAGTTTACTGGCAGTGGAAACCAGTGGGATTATCTCATCCTACAGGCGATTTTTTTTTCAGTTGTTTTAAGAAAAACAAGATTTTGAATATGACTGCATATGAGTTTAAAGGTTTGCGAGCTGGTTTCTGGTACTAAAATGCTTTGTGAGATACTCTAACCCCCCTCAAAATTTAAGAGTCCCAAAGTTAGGAGTGACGTTTAGCCTTAAGATGTTTTGTGACCCAGGTGCAATATCTCAAATGCAGGATTTATCACCTGAGTAAATACTTCATGACAGCCCTGAAAATACAGGAGCATGTCCTGTTACTCGTTCAAACCTGCAAGCGTTCTGGATAGATATCTAAATATGCAGCTGTGAACAGACAGAGAACATGAGCAGCTCCGGTTCTCCTAATCTCAGTTGTCCAGCCCCAAAATGCTGATGTGAACCGGGCGCCTTCTCCTCCTCATCTCCTGTCAGAGGCACTCCTCTCCCTCTTCCAGTACAGCTCCTTTCCTGTCCTCTCCTCTCCTCTCAAAACCACCCTCCCTCTCCCTCCTTTCAAACCTTCTCATCTGAACTCCTCTCAGATCTCTTTTCCTCTTAACTCCAAAATCCTCACCTCTCCTATCAGCTATTTCTCTTTCCTCAGAGTGACTCTTCCTCTCTCATCTTTCAAACCTGCTTCTCCCCTTTCCTTTTAAAAGGACATATCTGACAAAATACCTCATTTCCTTTCCTTTCCTGTCCTCTAAAGGGGTAGCTTATTGATGCAAATTGGTATTATTTACTTGCTCGCAACAAAATGCAACAACAATAAAGGACTCCAAAGCCTATCACTCCCACTAAACAGATATTGTTTTGTGTTGCATTCTGTGGACGGTTTAAACATTTCACAGTACACTTCTTTGTCCAACTATGTTGAAAATTTGCTTTCCGCTTCACCTTGGCAAGCATAAAAGCAGCAGCGTTCCAGACAATTACATCAGAAAACAGGCTGTAGTGCTAGATGTGCGAATGCGTTCCACCAGACTGGTGCAGACTTCTTCTACTTCCACTTTTAAGCTTCCTAATTAGAAAGGATCTGTCCCGCATAAAAATGCTATCTCCACTCTCAGGGAAGTTGAGTTTGTCATCTAAAAAATAGTTCACGACCTCCACAGTCCACAGTCTCCTCCATCAAAGTAAGGGGTGTTTGATAGATAGATAGATAGATAGATAGATACTTTATTCATCCCGAAGGAAATTCAGCAGTATCCACAGAGTACAAGATTAAGTAAATAAAAAATAAAGAATAATAAAAAATAAAGAGTAATAAAAAAATAAAGAATAGTAAAAAAATAAAGAATAATAAAAAATAAAGAATATAAAAAATAAAGAATAAAAGATGACACTCGAGATCTAAAGATCTAAGTACCCAATGTGCAAAAAACAATGTGCAAAAAAAAAAAAAAAAAAAACAGTGTGCATCGATGTATACAATGTGCATAGATGTGGGCAATGTGCAAATTTACAGTATAAACAGATGATAAATAGCTGATAAATAGATGATAAAAAAACCAAAAAACCAAAAAAAAAACAATGACACATGACACATTCCGGAGATCACGGCTATGCATCGGTATCACTTTTACCAAGTAATTCGTACCAAATTGCATCAATAAATCTGAACTATCCCTTTAAGACGGGCGCTTCTTCTCTTCCAAACCTCCGCCTCACTGAAGTTCTCCACTGTTGTGCCTCGGCCCACTCACAGACTTACCATCTTATGTAAAGTCATTAGTTCAGGTGGTTCAATTGCACAGCATGCACAACATTTCCTCTCCTCTCTCCTCTTCCAAATCTTCTCCCCTCCTCTCTCTTTCTCTATTCAATATTACTCTTGTACTCCTCTCTTCTCTTCTCCACTGTGCCGCTGCCTACTCGCAGATTTACCCTCTTATGTAAAGTCATTAGTAAAGGGGGGGTTCCTCTGTGAAGTGTGTTCACAATATTTAGACACCCACACGTGTGCCCGGCCTGAGCACAATCTGCGATAGTAGCGATCGAACACAAAAGGCAGGGAGGAGGAGGAGGAGAAGGAGATGTGCATGGAGACGGATGACAATGGAGACACGGCGGATTCAAGTGAAAGAGAGATGAAGAGCGAGCGATAGAGATAGAGGAGTGGTGAGAGGGCGTTGACACTAAGCTGACAGAGGAGAACATTATCAGGCTGTTACAGAGGCGTATTTCTGTCAAGGAGCTGGCGAGCTCTTCTCCTTCTTTAACTCCTTTTCACCTCCTCCCATTGTCCCTCCCTATTCTGATTAAAGATGCTGCCTGCTTCCTTCCCTTTGTCTCTGTTTTTTTTTTTTTTTTTTTTTCCCCACCCTTCTCCCCATCTCCTCCCCAGCTCATCCTCGCAGTGTTAAATAATCTCAGGGTGTGTTTGGTACGCTTTATTCAAACTCTCGAGTGTTTACTCCTTTGCTCGGGCTCATCTGGCGAGGCGCGGTGCCATGTGAACTTGGGTGGCAGCGAGCAGCCTCACACCGGGTTTTCGTCCTCTCACAACACCGCTGTGGCACGTTTCATTAGGAGTGAGAAGGTAAATCCAAACCGACTGCAGAAAGGGCTGCAAAACACAAGGTTATACGAGTATAAAGAGATGGATGTTGACACCGGATAGCCTGTGGTTGCTCTCGGTTAGCGTCCGAGGCCCAGCAATAACAGAATGAACCGAGAGCAAACCACAAGCTCAGCTGATGATCAAATTCAGCTTATTTCTCCATGTCCTCTGAAACGAGACGTCGGGCGCACCAAAGAGGGTCGATCGCAACACAGCACAGGCAACTTCAGCATGTTTGGCGGAAATTTGGACTCCAGATTCCCCCTGGGTTGCCAAAATCTGTAACCTGGAAGGACGACGAATAACCAAAACTGTCCCATAAACCAACTTTTATGACTTTTGGTTACAAGGCCTGGTTTATTTGAAATTGAACAGAGTGAACCAAAACAAATCAAGACAAAATCAAGACATGCAACACGAGATGTAGTGTATTTTACTGGACAGTTGATATTATTATTATAGGTTTCACACTGCTGACAAATCTGGATGATGGATAATGAGGTAGGCTGGCTTGGCAGGCAAAATTAGCGAACATTATATTGGCGATCACACTCTTAAAACTGACTTTTAACCCCTTCAGACCCGCATTTTTTCTGCTGGGCAAATTTTTTTTTTTTTTTTTTTTTAATGATTCTGATTCCTCTCCAACATAAAACAAAGTGGAAAAAACACATTTTTGCTAACTCATGCTTTTAATAGTATTTTTTTCATGTCCATTGCAATGGACATCAGACTTGGGAAAAATCCTGTAAATTAACCATATGATGTATGTTCAAAATTACTTAAAATATTATCACTTGTAACAGTTCCAATTATGCTGACAGAAAATTTGTTTGGCCATCATGAACATAATTTTATATTTTTGATTGAAAATGGGCACTTACTCCTCCCTCTCTGCGGTCGCTCAGCCACGCGTGTCTTGTCCGATGTCTGTCAATCTCTCAGAGCGTGCTCAAAGTCATAACATGATTATGATTTGATAATCAGGATCCAACCAATAACCAGCATTACTGACATCATTCAATTACCCAGTGTTTATTGGTTTAGAGACAGAAATATGTCATGTCCATTCCAATGGATGCAGGGTCTGAAGGGGTTAAGGGATCAGTTGACGGCACTTTTTATTGTAGATACATATTCCCACACTAAACGTTGACCTGTTAATCCATGACAGACACATTTTCATATCATTAAATGTCCATTTTCCAAGCATCGATCATAACATACCGTGAAATTAATTCAAAAAAGCTTGACGTTTACTTGTTTGAATGCTCGCCGGGTAAGGTGGGTCTTTCCAACGATCCACAGATCAGTCACTTTGACCATCACAAGCCACACAGCTGCCAGTCGCCCTAATGAACTAACCGATCCCAGATCAAATGGGTGAGCCTGTGGTTGTCGTGACCGCATGAAGATGCGAGGAAAGGAAGAGAATGGCGTGCGGGGAACACAGCACATGCATCGGCGCACTTGTCCGTATGTTTATTCGCTCCAATTTATTTCAAACCCCCCACGCCTGTAACTTTGCATCTAAAAGCAGCCAGAAAGCAACACCAGTCGGGGGGAGACATCAGAAACTAATGGCAGATTGACAGAGGGCCGGGCAGAAAGCGACTTGGCCCGAGTTTCTTTCAGTGTTTTAACTAAAGCTATAGCTAAGCTGTTCTAATAGGCCCACTAGAGGACCGATCAAAGCAATGTGGAACGTTTCAGTGTTTCTGTAAGATGGTATAGAGTACAGTAGAGCGCAGCCCACGCCCGGCTGGAAATCTAAATGTAGCAGCGTAGGCTTATTGTTTGAATTCAATATGCTCACGCACGCACGCACATGCGCAAATATTTGAGGATGAGCAGAAACATCCACGCTTCCGCACACACAAGCAGGTACACACCCACACACATACCGGCATCAAGTCCAGATTAGCATGACTACTTCATTGTCAACAGGATTTACTCTGTTTTTTTTTTTTTTCTTTCTTTCTTTTTTTTTTTTTTTTCACACTGCCTAGAACACTAACGCAGCTAACACAGTTCACTGTGGTCTTTAAAGACACATTTTGGAAGTGGGGAGGAAAACAAAAGAGAAAATGCACACTCTAAATCCAGCATTTGCAGTGTGTTTCCCAGCCTCTGTAAAGTCTCCACTGTAAAGAACAGGCTGCTCTCTGTAGGCGTTGATTTTATGCTAATGAACCTCTGCCCTGATTGGCCGCCTTATCAGAGGATTTGAGCGCTGTGCTCGGATGAGGAAAGCCAGAAAGTGAGCCTGAGTGAGTGGGAGTGCTTATTCACCTTGGAGCGGTCAAATGCAGATTGTCAGTTCTGAGCGATGTCAATAAGGGCTCCAAATAAAAACGGCATGTAGAGGCACATTAAATAGGGAAGCTATGGCAAAAGGGGAGGAACTGCAGACTTCATATTTTCTCTGCTAATAAAAACAAATAAAAAACCACAATGCAAGGAAAATACAGTCTGGTACAATAAGGGGCCTTTGAAATACATCAGAAATCAAGGCATTCCCAGTGCATGAAATCATGTTTTCACTACACAATCCATCTCCTCTGTCCCTGGATTATGTGATATTTGTGCTTAGCTACCATCAAATAAAAAAACAGGATTGAAGCTACTGGGCAACCAGCACAAGCCTGAGATTTTACATTGCAGAAGTCACAGCGTTGCATATTCTGTATTGTTGCTTTTGTTTTGAAGTGTGTCGGTGGCTATTTTGAGTTCCCCATACTTCATTTTGATGTAAGTCACTGCCACTGTGTACTATTTTGCTATCCTCTCTACATAGGATTGCCTTGGTTTCTAAAAAAGCTCAGTCCGGCCGCACGCTCTTTCAGGTGCAGCAGCCTTACGTTCCATCGCTCTTGCATTTTCGGATAAATCATCAAGGCGCTCTGTGTGTTTGCAGCCCAGTTTACACACACACACACATACCAGACCCATGTGCCTTGCAGCGCTGAGAGGCTGTTGTGCTGTTAGCATCCAGAGCATCAAACGACACATTTAAAAAAAAAAATGCTTCATCTTCCACCGACAGAGCGTCACACTTCAAACGGGTTTCAACAACCAGCATTTTCCGTATCTGTTATGAAGTGCCTTCCTACACAACTCATAATAATGTGAGGCTTTATTGATTCCCGTGCACAGAGAGCTGGTAGGGAAGTTCTCGTTTCACTTGCTGATGTTCGCAGGGAGGTCAGAGGTCGCGGTTGGCCACAGAGCAGCAGCCTGGTGATGACACACTGCAAAAAAAATCTCTGCCTGAGCAACTTCCACATCCATCCAGTTTTGCCCTTGATAACACAAGTGACAAAATCTGCCGGCGGAATGAGATAATCCCACTTGTTTCCGAAGCTCGTCAACTTGTTTCCGCAATTTTCTTGAGTCAAGTGTCATTTTCTTGGTCCTCGTGGGCGGATCTGCCAGAAAAAAACAAATGAAACTGCATCGGACACAAGTGGGATTATCTCCTCTCATCCCACTGGAAGATTTTTTCACTTGTTTTAAGAAAAGCGAGATTTCTTAACACTCAATATGTGACTACACGTCTTGCTGAGAGGTTTTGTTGTTGACTTGCTCAAAGGCACTTCAGCACAGCAGGTGATCGCCTGAATCCAGATCCTGAGCTGAGAGGGAGTCTCCACCCTCACAACCACCCTGCTGGCCTCGATCTTGAATTACAAAGACACACTATCACACACATATAGAAGTTATTTACTCAAACTTTGGTTTCCTTTGTATAATAACACCCTGGCTGCATTCAGATGCTGTTCATGTAACATTCATGCTTTGTTATACCATGAATTGTAAACCAGCCGCTGGTGACGCCACGCTCTTCAGCATTCACCTCAGCGGCAACAAAAACTGCTCTAATTAGCGCGCAGAAGAAGGCCCTGTTCAAATATTTAAGCGCTGCTACCACATGGATTTCCATACGTGTGCTTGCAAAACATACAGACACACACACATGCTCACGTTACATACGTGCGATAACACACACACACACGCATGTACAAGCAGGTCATTATCCAGTCAAGCTCATCTGATGTAATTAGGTGTAATTAACAGTGTCTTTTGATGCGTATCCCAGCTGGAGAAGCGCTGGGGTCATTTAGAGAAGCTGAAGTCATCACTGCTCTGAAAGCAGCCTGTGTAATTCCACACTGTGTTTATGTGTGTGTGTGTGTGTGTGTGTGTGTGTGTGTGTACAGTCAGAGGAGCTTCATTAGAGCTTCATGCTGTGACACATACAGTTCCTCCACATCCAGAGAGACAGAGCACCACCGGGCTGCAGGGGACTGATATCCATCATGTTTCTACCTATAATATCTATACTGCACATGTTAAGGCACGCTAATCCATTCATAATCTGTGATAGAGCATTTCAAATCCTGTCATATCTCGTCTTTGGACAGATTAACCGCTTTCAGACACAGACTGATTTACTGTGGAGGAGGGGCCAGCGTGGAGAGAAAAAAAAATCGTGTGGAAGTCCTCTCCTTCTACCTGCCTCGGGGAAAGGATGATTTCTGTCATTCTGTATGTTTTAACAAGGACAGATACAACCTCAATGACATATTGCGAGGACCTGCATGTCATGTACAACCGCGTTTCCAGCTTATGTTAGCTGATTTTCAATATGTGTCCTTGCAGCGGACAGGTAAACCTACACGGGGGGGGGGGGGGGGGGGGGGGGGGGGGGGGGGGGGCCTGATTATTTGTTTAAAAAAAGTCTATCTCCACATTAAGACGGGTAAATCTCAAAATGCATCTTTTATCCTCCATTTTGGCCTTCGGTCCACACGAACATGACACATTCAAACACCCAAAATGGATATTTCTGCCTTACAAAAGGATTCATTTCAACACGTAGATCTAGTGTTTGAGTGTTGACAGGAAAAACGGAGAATTTCTGGAAACGCTTACACAGGACTGTCATGTGATCGCACTCAGGTGGCGGCCAACATCCTACCTGTGCTGTATTTGTTTCTCAATTTCAGCAGCTCAGCTTCATTGTCCAGAGAAAGACAGTGCTTCTGTAAATAGCAGGCCAAATGCATGCTCATGCTCAACAGAGTTCAACAGAGTTTTTTTTTTTTTTTTTTTTTTTTGTGGTGCTGAGCCTATCGGTGTGCTGCTCATACCTGATTTTTTTTTTTTTTTTTTTTTTTTTTTTTTTGCCTTTGTCATTCGCATCTGTTAACATGCACCCAGATCAAAAGCCCAAACATTCATTTTTCCAGCTCTATTTCTGCTGCTTGTGTGAGGCCTGACGTGACGCGCCTCTACAAATACCAATCAAGCTCCCCTGTTTGCTTTCTCCCCGTCACTGTGTCTCCCCGTCCTCCATGATAACGCTCAGCCGAGCTGCCATGGAGCCATCTGACAGTGCTGTCTCAGCTGAATGATGTAAGACCTGAGTGTTTAAGTACAGGTTGCATGTAGGTTGCACACCATCCATGTGGTCACGATTTAAAAAAAAAAAAAAAATGCAATTCCGTGAAGCGCCTTGCTGTTCACGCTGACTAGGAAACATCAGATCTGTGGCACATGTGAGGGAAAAATCTGAAATCCCCATTTCAGCTGCAGTGTGAACACGGCTGAAATCAAACCTGACTGACACTATGGGCTCTGGCCAAAGAGGCATCATTAAATCCGTCTTAACTATGGCACATGGGAGGGAAAAAAAGGGAGCGAGAGGGGTAGAAAGATGAAAGGCAGGTGGGAATTAGGGTGACAGGGGTGTAAATAACCACAGCCAGAAAGAGGGGAGATGTGGAAAACATAAAGCGAGCAAGAAAAGAGTGGTGGTCTGCTGCAGAGATAGGGAAACAGGCAGGCAGGAAGGAAGACAGACAGACAGGCAGAGAGATAGAGGCCAAATAAGAAAGTCCTTAATAGTAAATGACATGTCTCATTATAGTAACTTAGCTAATGTAGTCCCACATTTTGCATGTGTGTGTGTGTGTGCCATCCCAAGTAAGTGACAGCCCTATTCCCATCATTAGCTTTGACAATCAGTCCAGCTACAACACCTACGGCAGATCCAAGGTCACCTCCGACATCCACCGGCCCTGTGCTGATATTCATGTCTGCCGTCACTTTATGCGTTCCCATGGGCGCCGTAGCACTACAGCCAGCGTGATCTATGCAGATGGTGCGGTAATGACAAACTGAATTCGTCGGGCAGATGGCCTCACCAAACTTATCCTTGCCCTAAGTCAAAAAGCTCAGAGACTCAACCCGCGAATGAGGAGCCCAAAATGGCTCGTGGGACAGCTCTGAAGTGGGGGGGCGTGCACTCGCGGACGCAGCGCCAACACGGCGGATGGCGCCGCATTAAACGCTGCCTGTGATGTAACAGCCATTATGTGCATTTAGATCACGTCGGAGGCTACAAATTGTTTTGTTCATGGATTACGCCTCGTTTCAAAAGGTGTTGGAGGCGCATCAGAATCTACTAAGATGAGGTGACCGACTAAAGAGAAGAAGTGAGGCTTTTTTTTTTTTTTTTTTTCCAAGGGCTGTGGTGCGGCGCAGACCTAATGGTGCTCTGGTTAGTATTTTGTAAATAATTTTTCTGCTGTATTTTTGCCTTATTGTCTGCTGGACCCTATAAAGCCATTTGTATCATATATGATACACATTTTCAATTCCGTTTTTTCGTTTTCAGTTTAATCAATACTTGACCAAAATACTGTTGTATACCTTTGAACACTTCCCCTGTTCACCATGGACCATACCATTGGCACTTCAACATATTTTTTGAATTTTTTTTATATATATACATTGTTATAGGACTAAATAAAGGGTTCAGTTTCAAAAAATTGGAATTATCTGCCAATTCTTTCATGGTTCAGGCTTTATAGGGCTAAAAGGGCAATAAAACACTTAAATTTTTCTCATTAAATGGACTTTGCTACCTTTTTTGCATTTTTTGGGTTAAACTACACCCTTTTCAGCCAGCCTTTCGGCAAACTACCCACACTCCAAGTCAGAGTGTGACAACATCCATTAAAAACTGTTTAAGGTGCACCTCAAAGCACATTACACCTATTAAGGAAATTGGTATTTTTCAAATCCTTGGCGTCCCTGTGGCTCGGCTGGACATCCTGGGACCTTGTCATCACAGGTCACTCATCTTCAGTCTTTCCTGTGTTTCTTTCTACTTTCAATATCATTGCAATACAGTCATGAGACTTGCTGCCAAGGGATAAAAACACCATTACGGCTTTGGCTAACTTTTACCAAGTCTCCTTCTCCTATAACTCCTCTCCCTGTTGTGCAGTCCATGGAAAACCACATCTGCCATTCAGCTCTCTAACCAGGTGAAAAACCAATGTTGGTAAGCAGTACACTCATTAGCGTCCCCAAGCTGAATAAACACTGCATTAATAAGCACAAAATTGCCGCGGTCCATCAGTGTTGCTGTAACTATAATGCTGAGTATATGACAGGTTGATTTAGCAGTTCGGCAGATCGTCCTGTATAAAGCAAGTCACAGGTCCAATCCCTGTCCTGTTCCAGTGCCCTTGACAAAGGCACTAAACACAGGCTGGTTTACATCACTTTAGTTAAGATAAATGCCTAAAAAAAAAATTCTGTGCAAGAACAAGAGAATCACAACCGATTTTTGAAGCATCTTTTATCCCAAACTTTTAAGCCGTTTTAAGGGCACCTCCCTTTATTCATATTCCCAAAGGCCGACATGCTCAAACCTATATGGCACATTAAGGCAGTGCAGTGTAGGACCATCCAGCTGCACAGAGATAACAGACTGTCAATCAGGGTTTAGTATTCATGTCATCCAATTAGTCTTCAAGTGAATCTAGAAAGAATCAAATTTGGTTCGAAAGAAAGAAAGAAAGCAGTTAATAACTTTCTGTGTGTGTGTCGCACTTTCATGGACAAAGTTCATCCAAAACAAAAGTTGAGCCACCACTGTGTGAATCCGCTGTGGACTTACCAGCAGGGCTACATCACAGGGACGCCACACGGATAACCAGCTCCCCTCCACGCAGCCACTGGACATTTCTGTGTCCTTCCTCCAAGTGTCCGGCTGTGTGTTTTTGTCCACAGAAAACAGACACTCCATCGAGCAACATGGGGCTGTTACACACTGCGTACGCCCACAACGCCGGGTCAGACATGACTCGCAGCCTTTACTGCCGTTCGCATCCTTCCCGTCTCTCTAGGCTCTGTACTGTCTGTCCAATAAAGCAGAAATGGCATTAACATAATCTCTAAATGGGCTCCAGTGGGGGTATTTCTGTTCTTGCCCACTTTCATGCAGCCCAACCCCTATCTGCTCAGCCCAGAGGGAGAGGAGAGGCCCGGCACTGCACCTCCAAATTCATCCGATTTGTGGCTTTAGTCTATGGCAGGGGAACACTCTGCATCAGGGAGCACAATGCTTCATAAGACTGGCTCGAGATGATCCACTTAGGGTTTGTGTATAGGGGCGGCTTTGGTGTGTGTGTGTGTGTGTGTGTGTGTTCATGTGTACACACCCACTTCCATAGACAGGAATCACACTGGAGGCCAAATAAAAAAAAAACGTTCTCGATTTTCACTTGAATCCCAAAGAGCCGTGACACTGAACCCGCCCGAAAAAAAAAAAAAAAAAAAACGGCGGCTCCAGTTGCTGAATTCAAGAGCTGCATTTCTAAACAGACGCACGAAAAACAGCCAAAGCTTCTATTTTCACAGGCGTGTACGTGCACAGCCATCTCCGGCTTTTCAAATTCAGAATCATAAACCGAGCTAAAGCCCCCTATTGATTCCAATGGAGCGGGTTCACCTAGCAACAATCCTTTTCATGCTATCCGTTTGTTTGTTTTGCATGCAGGCACGCACACACGCACGCACACATGCACGCACGCACAACGAGGGGGAGATTTGTGGGCTCGCGCTCGGCTATCCAAAACCAGATTGAGAACATTAGCGTACTGGAAAAAAGGCCTGGCAGCTGCTAGCACGGACTGAGAGAATTTCATAAGCTTGGCACGGCGCATCCCAGATCCCCATGATCATTGTAATCCTGGACAGCCTCAGTAGTAGATTACCTATTCATCCTCCCTTCAGCCTGATGGGAGATGAGCTTGATGGCCATGGATGGAGAGAGGAGACAGAGAAAAAGAGAGCGAGAGGAGAAACAGAAAGCGTGCCATCTCCAAAGCCGTGCTGTGGATTAGTCCATTCACCCTGAGCTCTAGGACGTTGGTTGTAAAACTCTCCAGCATGAAAATATGGACCCGGCCTTTGCTCTGCAGGCCTGAGCTGTAGCCTGGGCCCCTGTGATTAGTTGTGACCAACCAAGCCTCGCTGCTCCTGGGCATAAACTCTGTCTTATCCCCCCTGACACGAGCAGAGCACCAGAGGCGCTGGCATCCAGTGTTTTATTCCTTTACTTAATTCCTTCCATCTATCTGAGCGAGTAAACTGGCGAGAGAAGGAGAGCAGATGGCAGAGGAAGCAGAGCTATAGCCAACGCAGCATAAAAGTCCACCTTTTTTTTCGAGCCAGCGGGCATTAATCACACTTTGCTTCGCACCAACTTGTACTGCTACCAATCAGCCTCACTGTGAGAGCATACCAGAGCACTGTAACACACTGCAGGGCGCTGGGCGAGGGAGAGAGAGGAGAGAGAGGAGAGCAGAGAGGAGAGCAGAGAGGAGAGCAGAGGAGAGCAGAGGAGACAGCCAGATGGGAAATTTAGGGAATTGCTGCAAGTGTAAAGGAGGAGTTTGGAGGAATTTGGGCACATGAGTGTGTTTGTGTCTGTGTGTGTGTGTGTGTGTGTTCAGGAAAAAGGGGCTGGAAAGTGTTTCACATTAATTACAGTGGGCCAACTTTGAGGACTTTGTTTGCATCAGCTGTTATTTGGCACTAGCGTTACACACACACACACATACACACACACATTTTGTCCTCTGTGCATTAGAACTGTGAATCTGGCTTAAAAAAAGTTTCAGTACCATTCATTATTCACTTGTTGGCTGTTCGATGTAGAAACAAGTTTTCTTTTTTGGAATCATTCATATCGATTAGAGTTGGTGCGATTAAAGTCAAGAGTCTGACCAAAATTTTATATCCATTAAGTAAACACAGGTAATAATGTAAGACTGCCTGTAAGAATACAGTGGTCCCTCGTTTATCGCGGGGGTTACGTTCTAAAAATAACCCGCAACAGGCGAAATCCGCGAATTTTTTATTATTTTTTACAATTATTCTAGGCAAGTCTAGATGTTTTAAGGCTGTAAAACCCCTCACTACACACTTTATACACTTTTCTCAGACAGGCATTAACATTTTCTCACTTTTCTCTCTTGTTTAAACTCTCAAAGTTCAAACCTTCGTAGAAAAATAAGTCCAGTATTATAGAATGAACGCACTCTGTACTGTACAGGAGACACGGCACGGAGGAGATTGATTGACAATGGTCTACAGTCCCTTAGCCAATCAGGACGCAGAACACAATGCGCTGTAAAAATAAAAATAATAATAATTAATTAATTAATTAAAAAAAAAAAAAAAAAATTAAAAAAGCATGCAAAATTGCACTACAAAAAATCCGCGAAACTGCGAGGCCGCAAAAGGCGAACAACGTTATAGCGAGGGACAACTGTACTGGAAAGACGAACTGTAAGAATTAAATGTTATTTACTCTAAAATTATTGACAAAAAGCCGTAATGTTAGGGCTTTTATTTTTTAATTCATGAATGATTCAATCCAAAGTATTTCTAACTGAATCGGGCTGAAGTCAGAGAGATTCATTTTATTTATTTCTTGCAGCAGATCGATGCAGTTGAATCAACAGGATTTATAAAAGCATCAGTGCAATGAATGACCCATAGTGTGCATGCATGGGTCATAAAACCTCTGAGCAGGACACGCCAAGGTCACAGGTACACACACACACACACACACACACTACTGTTTCCATACAAGGCTCCCCTTCTCCCTCCATCCATCCGAACACAGACAATGGAGCTCTGAGTGAATCCCAGCAGCAAACCAGCCACCACATGTCATTGCCAGTTGGTTGAATCTGTAGGTTTTGTTCTCCGTAACGTTACGTCAGGAGTCTGGACACGGGTTCCAGGCCGGAGCTCAAGCTGTCGCGCTGGCATGTTCGGACAATCGGTGACCGGTGACACACGACAGTGACAACATCAGTAATGACAGTGTGAGAGCCGGTGAAATGATAACATGCATCATCATTACCAACACGCACACGCCCATATAATAATCCAGATGCCCCATGATGTCAGTGCTACAAGTGATTAGTCTGATTCACAGGATGGAGACCGTGGGTATGAGCCTGCCATTGGCCGACTATTTCAGTCGAAATGCTCCTCCCGTTCCGCTCTCTGCCGACACGATTTTCCAAGAGCGTCGTCACTGCATCCTGGGCTCAGTGCTGCAAAGGACTGGGTTTAAAGAAACACAAACAAGCCAGAGAGATTCTTCCCCCAAGAGCAAAATGATAAGCCAGACCTTTTTCCAGTGCTGGCAAAGAGAAGTGTGGAGATAGGTGTGGCTATGCAAGACTAGACTGTGACTGAGCTTTTAGAATACATGTGCATGTGTGTGTGTGTGTGTGTGTGTGTGTGTGTGTGTGTGCGTGCGTGCGTGTGCATGTTTCTAGGCAGGTTAACTTAGCAGAGCTTCATCAGCAGAAACATCTTGGGAATCTGCAGTTTTCAAATTCCCAAGAATCTTCAATGGTAAGGCGTTATCAGGTGTTTTTATGCTACCCGGAATTTAATTTCAGAACAATTTACAAACCAAAACAAGGACTGAAAAAGCAAAAAAATGGAGGAAAAAAAAACAAAAAACAGATCTTCTCCAACTGTACATAGAAAGGGAAATTCTGCAAACTAAAAAATGGCTTGTATGAACAACAAGGTTCGAATTATTTTAAGGGGCATTTAGTAGTTGTAACTGTGTTTAGTAAAAGCAGAGAAAATGGGAAAAAAACATGTTTCAGTAACTAACCTGTATTAATTTAATTTTTTTTTTTTTTTTTTTTTTAAATTATGTTTTTTGTAAATGGATTTCTTCAGATAAAGGGGCAGATTAAATAAGATTATTCTTCTTTCTGCTCCCTTTCATTCAAGATCTGGGAATGTTTGTATTTTTATATTAAATTGTTCTTTTCTTTTATGAATGAATGAAATAAAGAATAAATAAATAAATAAATAAATAAATAAATCTAACTAATATTCCTAACAGGAGACAATGTGACTCGAGATGTCCAAACTCGGAGGAAGCATCAGCAAGTGAAGCAGTGAGCACTGCTTTGGGACAAAAAAAAAAAAACAACAAAAAAAAACATTTTGTCATTTTGCCTCTATTTTAGCAATATGTCCTGGGTGCACCAAGGCTTTGAAGCACTTCTATTGGCGGGAAACTGCTTTGAACTTCCATGTTGTTCCATGTTGGAAGAGCAGAGGTGGCAATAAAGAGACGTATCTTGGAAGTGTCTGCCTCTCGACTATGTTTCCAGCAAAAAGTTCAAGGACTTAATTTAAATTTCAGCAAGTAACATTACCCATCATAGACAGGTGGTCCCTCATTTTCACCAGGACAAAGATGGGAAAGTGCACAAAATAAATAAACTCCCACTGTGAAAGCTGTCAGGTTCCCATTTTTGTGACTTTGTGACAGGTCGGATCCTGTCAGGACATTTGCCAAGCACTCGCTCGCTTCTGGTGTTGCTTGGGTGTAACAGTGGACATGCTGTGCAAAGAAACCTGCCACTGCATGGTGAGAAAAGTGAGACATTTTTACAAACATCAATTTGGATATTTTTAGACTTTTTCCGACTTGGATTCCCATTACCAGTCTCCCTCATATTTGCCCATTGCTCGGGCTGCCAGTTCCCCTGCCTGTGAGCCATCTGTCTGTCTGTCTGCATCTCTGGTCATCCGTCTACCTGCCCTCGGACTTCCCAGGACTTTCAAAACTTTAAATTCAATATCGCCATTTCTTTGCCCACCTCACTGCCACAAACCTAATATTCACTTATACAGATATATTCCCACCCGGATTCAATTCATCAGCAATGATATTCAGTCTGGATTTCCAACTTCTACTACTTGAATGTGATTGCAATGTCAAAAAAAAAAAAAAAAAAAAAAACTTCCACAAAGCAGCCAGTGCATTTTGTCGGCACTACTTTAAGAAATTTGCAAAAATGATAATCCTTTCATGAAGCTGTACGTTGGATGCGTGAGCTGCACCAGCCTCCACGTTTGATACTTCCCCTGGATGGCAGAAGGAGGCTATGCTGCACGTCTACAAACAATTTTCCTTCCAACAGTAGCCCCCTCCCCCCCCTCCTCGCGTAACAGCTTTTTGGTAAACGTGTCATCCCCGCTCTGCTCATCTGCCCATCTGTGTGCTCATGGAAGCTGACAAGCCCCGAGACTCATTCCCTCACTAACACGCTGCTTCCGCAACACACTGCTACAGAGACACTGCCTGAATCTGCCCTGCGTTCACGAGACATGTCAGCCCGAAGCGCAGGACAAATTATGAATATCACATAGAGGTTACGCGGCAAAAATCTCCATCTCCAAACCGAACTCTGCACCGAAAAAGTCTAAAGTCTGAAATCTTGAGTCATTCTGTCTGACATTCAGTCTTAAAATCTTGTTTTTTCCTCCAAACAAGTGGAAAAACACGACAGTGGGATGAGATAATCCCACTTTTTTTTTCCAATGCAGTTTCATTTATTTCTAGGATAGTATAAATATAACGAAACAAGGCAGAATAGGGCAAACCATCCAACCAGTCAAGAAAACAAGTTGATTCGCATTGGAAACAAGTGAGATTATCTCATCCCACTGGCAGATTTTTTCACTCATTTTAAGAAAAAACAAGCAACTACAGGGCTAAACTGTCACTTCTAAAGACAGACATTTAGTTGCAGTTTAGGCGTTATAATTTTACGTTATTTGTATCTTATTTTAAAGGTCGGAGGCAACCAGCTGCTTTTACAGAGAGGCACATTACCTGACAATTTAAACGTCCTCAAAGCACACGAGACAAACAGCTCCACTGAGACTGTAATTGCATGTTATGCAGCGCTGTAAACCAGTGCTGTGACTTTATACAACTGTTAGCTTCAGCCCAGCAATCAGACCGCTCAAACACACATTCTAACCATGCCGTTAATTCCCCAATTGGTTGCTATGCCAACATTTCTGGTAACCAGGGAGCTTGTTAGCGATCTGTTTGCTGCTTTCTCGCATGTTTAAGATGTTTTATACCACTATGGAGATCTTTTTTTTTTTTTTTTTTTTTTTTTTTTTCCAGACAATACTGTTGAAGTGAAAGCCAGTGGTGATCCTAGACTCTGGGGGGCCCGAGGCAAAGAAGCCCATTAAGGTATTTTCTCCTGCATTTGCTTCTCTCGCTCACTGAATACAAGCACTTCCTGCCGTAAAAGTAGCTCTGATTGGCCGGGACGGTTGAGTGACTTAAATAATGCACAGGATTGGACGAGACATGGGGATGCTGCAGCGACAGCAAACCACAGCGCTACAAAAAGCTGAAGTGAGAACTGTTTTTGCAGTTACTGGGTCCAGACCTGAAGCGGAGGCCACTAATTGGGGATGCCTGCCCTACACACACACACACACACACACACACACACACTCACGCAGACATGACAAAAAGTCCAAATCTTACCAAGATTATTTGTCTTATTTCAAGTCAAAATGTCTTATTTCTAGTCAAAATTACACTTAAAATAAGACATTGTCACATCAGAAATAACTTGTTTTTAGACGATTTTTACTTGTTTCAAGTGAAAATTAGCTTGAAACAAGAAACAAATTTTGCCAATGAAACAAGCAAATTTTCACTTGTGACACAAGTGAACATGTGAAAATTTGATTGAAACAAGTGAAAATCATCAAATAACAAGTTATTTCTGAGATGATCATGTCTTATTTTAAGTGTAATGAGATATTTTGCCTAGAAATAAGACATTTTTACTTGAAATAAGACAAATATTCTTGGTAAGATTTGGACTTTTTGCAGTGCAAAGTACCGTACGGCGGAATAAAGGCTCGGCTGCCAGCGTTACCCGTGAAACAGCCGAGGTCAAATTCTTCTTTTAAAATGAGAGAGCAGGCAGAGGTTTGAGTGTGTGTCAGTCCAGTCAATCTTCTTCTTCTTCTCATGTATTTCCGGCAGGCTACATGCCTTGCAGCACATTACTGCCTCTCGCAGGTCAGTCCAATCAGTAACTTTTTTTTTTTTTTTTTTTTGGATGGTGCTGTATAGTGCCTTTATGGGAGGCTCAAGGGAGTTTACAGTTGTACGGTATGAATGGCCATGTTTAGGGGGTATTTTTCCCTTTTTGGTTATTGGGGGCCCCAAATATTTGCCTGGTTTGGCTCTCCTGACCTCCCTGTGCCGCTGATGAAAGCCAATAACACCCCTGAGGATGTTCTTTATAGTGATGATGAGCGTTTCGGAGTGCCTCATGCCTATTCCGCCATCCTTTTCCCATCTTTCCCCCCCTTGACAAGGACAAGTCAATATGTTTATCTGCTCCCGGGCTCAGAAATGCGTAGGAATTTTACTTGCAAGCAGCAGCTATTAGGGGATTTGTTTTGAATGATAAAGTCAGAGGAAAAAGTTTAGTGACCTGCACTTGTGAGGACAAAGTGTCTGCTCTCAGCCTGTCAAGGTTAAAGGCTCTAGCCAAACAGTGTGTGTGTGTGTGTGTGTGTGTGTGTGTGTATTCTGACAGCACAACCACTCTCGCCTGTCCTGAACTCTCTCTCTCTGTCTCTCTCTCTCTCTCTCTCACTCTCTCTCTCACACACACACACACAAGCATACGCAACAGGGTAAAATGGCGATATTGCACCAAAGGGGAAAAAATGGAACACATTTCTTGACAGAAAACAGCTGAGGGGTGGGAGACGGGTGGGGGTGAGAGGGCGTGTATGGTGAGTGTGTCTACGTGTGTGTGTGTGTGTGTGTGTGTGTGTGTAGAGGTTAACGTTGCTTTGGCTCTGACTGTGGTACTAACACTTGGACAGGAAACAGATGAGTGTGTGTTTCCTGTGGCCCCACTGACCTCACTTCCTGTGGATCACAGACTTCTTATCTAGGGAGGGGCTGTAAATCATTAACACACACGCACACATGCACGCACGCACACACGCACACACACACACCACCATCAAACCAGACATTTTATGCAGAAATGCAGCTGCTGGAGTGGGAGTCTTCCCAGGGTGAAAGTGGGTTAGCTCTGACTTAAGAAACAGGAGTAGCTCCACGTTTGCAGGCTTAAAATCAGAATTAAGGTGTGTTTCCAAAATGAGGCATGGACCGTTAAAATCTAACATGTTTGATGGTTTAAAAAAAAAAAATCAATGGAAAATTTTAAAAGAGAGTAGGTAACTAAATATATTTCAGTTTGAATGGAACACTTAATTTTTTAACTTCGCCCTGGGCTAAATTTGTACTGAGTGAAAGTGGGCCAAACAAGCCTTGGACCATTTTTTAATCGGAGGATGGCCCTTGGCTGAGAAAGCACACTGCAGGACACTTGTCCTTACACATACGACTGGGTGACGAAAATGGTTGGTTTTGCCTGTGTGACGGGCTTCTCTCGGCGAGGAGGAGCACTGAGGACACAGCTGAGACGCGGCATTGAACTTCCAGACAAACAGCCGCGCTGTGTTCTGTCTGTGCCGTCTCAAAATCCATTTTCCTCTAAAACTTCTTATCAGACAATTGAGAAAGAGCTGAGAAAAAAACGGCCTGGCTGGGTCAGAGTGCTCCCCGAACAAGAAGAAGAAAAACTATATGTATCAGAACTTCAATCTTTCGGCTCTCTGTTTGCTTCATTTTTATCCATTTATCCGAGCCTCCATTCATCCCCCTGGGCTTTGTTCCCCGTTTCGTCTGTTTTTGTCTTTGGTGAGATGACCTTTCGTCGGGGGCCACAGCGTCACATTGGACAGATCCCTGACAAAGAAAAGAGCTCAGAGACGGCGGGGGAGGGGCAGACAGGGGCTCTCACACACCCACACACACACACACACCCAGGTGCACACACACGCACACACACATATGCTCTCCTGCACGAGTGTGGGAGCAGTGGTGCCTTTAAAATGCACATGCACACATACGTCAGTCACACACACACACACACACACACACACACAGAATCACTAAAATTAATGGAAATTCCCAAGAGAGGTCATTCAAAGTCATCCCTCTCCTTTATCGCCAGGCTTTGAAGCCTGATTTAGGTTGCCACAGCTGGGACTATTAAACTCCTAACTGGTGAAGGTCTATTTATTAACAGCCAACCCAAACCAAATTAATCAGCTCTTTTAAAGATTTCCATGTTGCTTTTTAGGAGTAGTGAGATCATGTGATCAAGTGTATATTTTCCTGTTGATCAATGCACTAGGCGAGCCCATGTGACTGAATCTTATTTTGTTCTCCAGTGACAGACGTCTACTTCAAATGAAAAACAAAATACTTTGTCAAGGTGCTTAACCTTAGGCCACCTATACACATTTTTTTTTTTTTTTTTTTTTTGAAAATTAAATTGGTTTCTAGGGGGAAAAAAAGACAAATAAATGAATCATTTAAATGGACAACATGCAAAAGGTAAGGCCCCTACTAAAACTTACAGATGAATACAAATTGTTGAAAAATAACAGGGCCGGCTGCGGCTGCACGAGGTCAGTGTCTCCGCTCTGACCGTGTGCCAAGAGGCGCCGGTGGCATTGGCCTCATGAAACTGCACCGTTTTCATTGTCCACAAGGCGAAAGGAAAATATTCCACTCTTTAGAGCATTTTCAGCCGCTTTTTTTGTGTAGACGGGAGGCCCAAATGAAAAGAAAAAAAAACACATTTGGTTGTCCTTGGTTGATGAGTATACTTAAAAAAAAAAAAACACATTCTTTTATAGATTTTCTACTTGTACATTGTGCCCTTACACTTTTGCATTTGTACATCACAAATTTGGGAGATTTTCATTACACTGCCTTTCCCAAGATTAATAAGCGGTGTAATGCTTTGGGATAGTGCCACTGGAAAGTGTGACCGGGCACCGAGCAGAAATTCAGCCGGCCCCTCATTGTCCAAACCGAGCAGAACCTTCCAAAACAGAGGATCTAACCCCCCGCCCACTCCCACATTATCTCCTTGGACCGTCCCAGGAAGCCTTTAATCTGGCCCTGAATCCACACTAAACACGGGCTCAGCGGTGCTTGTCTGCAGCTAGCTTAAGTGAACAGGTGGGCAGACAGAGAGAGAGAGAGAGAGAGAGAGAGAGAGAGAGAGAGAGAGAGAGAGAGAGAGAGAGAGAGAGAGAGAGAGAGAGAGAGAGAGGCTGCCTTATCTTACACATGATATCAATAAAGGATGAAAACCTTGGCCTCCATTCTCTCACAAATCTGCTCGCACACATACTGTACACACACACTCAGACACACACATTTGTACCCGTACGCTTGGCCTTCATTGACTACATTCATTCGTGACCTTCCAGTTCAGTCGGTAGCCGAGACAGAGAGGTCAGGAGGACCGGAGTGCCGAAAGCTTTCTTATCTCTCTTCCTGAAATTATATTGTCATGCTGCAGTAAATGGGTGAGGGAGGATGATATGTGTCTGTGGGTAAGCACTGAGGATTTCAGATGATAAGCCGAAAAGAGAGAGGAAAAAAAAAAGAGGAAGAAGAAGGAAGGCACTGTTTTACAGCCCGGGGTTTTCTGAAGACCAATTTAGGCACATTTTCTCTGTCAGGTGTAGCTGATTTTTTTTTTTAGGTGCGCATTTGGCAGACATGAGGAGTTCTAAACTTTATCCACTTTATGTGGAGGGGAAGAAAAAACACTCTGTCTGAAACATGTGGAGGATCCGCTGAGTGAGAGTGTCATTTTGCCCTGTAAAGCCTTGAGTTACCTTCACAAGGCGCCGCACTTTGTTCTCATTTTGTGCTTTTCCTCTCTCCGGGAGAAAGGAAACTCTTCCACAAGCCGCATTCAACGTTTTGCTGTGTGTCCCTCGCTGACGGGAGAGACACATTCAGATCGAGGTGCGTCAGCACGATGGACGATAAACAACCGCTGTGTCAACTTCTGATTTTGGCACTGCGGATGGTCCAATCAAGCCGTCCATTCAGCATCCTTTAATGCTGGCTGACGTGAAGACCAGAGTCGGGGCGAGGTGCCGTACCCCTCCGGCTGAAGCCCGACAGGAAACAGGAGGGTTTTTAAAAGGTCTGATCCTTAATCCAAACGTCAACAGGGAGGTGGCCAGGTTACGGAAAACAGCATGCAACCTGAGAGCGCACACACTTCTCAGATGGCACAACAGCTTCACGTGAATGTTAAATGCACTGCACTGCTCAGTTGTGAGGATGACTGTTTAAGTTGGTATATTACATCACCCGCACAAACTTTACTGAAGAATGAACCTAATAAAATCGAGTTAGGACCAGCTAAAAAAAAAAAAATTCCGAGCAAGAATCCTAAAACATTTAGCTCCCACCACATGATGAGGGACTGATTATTCTTTGAGCATGGTAATGGAAATTCGATGTGAACCTATTTTTAATTTTGGGGGGAAAGCTACAGGACGAGAAGCATTTGAGCTTTTGGGGACTGCTGGCTGAAGTTACGGCATATTAGGAGATTGTGAGAACTTATTCCCGAGTCTAAGACAAAGAGGATCTGGACAACAACCCCAGGCTAAAATATCTTATTTGACAGGTAATATCCAAACACAGGGAGTCTGCAACCACTCAGGTGCTTAAAAATCTGTGTGTGAATGCAAGAGTGTCTGAGAGAGAGACAACAACAGACAGGAAGACAGCGAGCGTGCACCCTGCTGCGCTGTGTGGAAGGTTCACCCTCATCTCAATACTTAACAGAGCAGATAAATGGCTGTTGATCCGAAAGCGATTAGATCAAACGAGGTTTGAAGCCCCCGCTCTCCTTCCTCAGCCACGTCCGAATATGTTTCCACATCACTGCACCGCACAGATATGGGCTCGATTCGATCAATCCCGCAAGTGAATTTTCCTCCTAATTCAAACAGGCAAAAGTTTTGGTCGTAGAAAGTTTCTCGCTGGCAATCAATAAATGATCTTTTGAGGGTGAAGGCTCCATTTTTAGGAAAGAAACTGCAGTTGTGTGTGTGTGTTTTCGTCAAGAGTCCGTGTGCAAATGTGCAGAAACTTAGTCATAAAAAGGCTGGCTTTTACAACCACTTAAAACTGTTTGTTTTTTTTATTACTGTGCAACATTTACAGAGCAAACTTGAACTATTCTGACAGCAGCAGCGTAAGCCGTCCAGCTCCCTTTTGCAGAGACACGGCAACGCGGCATGTAACGTAGGAGTGTAAGGTCAGCGTGTCGCGACCAAACTTCTATTTCACAATGAAACATTTAGATATCACAATGAAACTTTAACTTATCCCAATCAAACTTCTGCATGTCAGTGTAACCTTCACGTGTCACAGGGAAACCTCTATGTCACAATGTAACTTTTACAAGTCTGGGGCGGTTACACTGCAAAAAGTCCAAATCTTACCAAGATTATTTGTCTTATTTCAAGTAAAAATGTCTTATTTCTAGTCTTATTTCTAGTCACCAAACAAATTTTGCCAATGGAACAAGCAAATTTTTACTTGTTCACTTGTGTCACAAGTAAAAATTTGCTTGTTCCATTGGCAAAATTTGTTTCTTGTTTCAAGTAGATTTTCGCTTGAAACAAGTGAAAATTGTCTAAAGACAAGTCATTTCTGAGGTGATCATGACTTATTTTAAGTGTAATGAGATATTTTGACTAGAAATAAGACATTTTTACTTGAAATAAGACAAATCATCTTGGTAAGATTTGGACTTTTTGCAGTGTACTCTTATTTTTAGCTGATAAAGTTCCCTTTGCTTGCCAGAATGCAAATGGGGCATGACTGGATGTCTGTGATTTTCTTGTTGTTATTATTTACCCTGCTGTTTACCATTATGGAGGCTAAATGCTCATTTTTATTATCAGATGATGTCGAGCCGCCAACAGTCAGTGCAGTGTAATTTTCGTGTGTCATGATGATACTTCCATGTCATTATGAAGCTTCGACGTGTTTTTTTTTTTTTTTTTTTTTTTTTCCTACCGCAAACCTGAAAGTAAGAAAGCAACGATCAGTCAGGAAAAACCCTGTGACTATCCAGGAATCCCCATGGGAACAAAGAAAGTCAGCTACAAAGCCCTAATTAGGGCAGAAAAGAAAACTTTTTCTTCCACCAGCCACAATGATTTTAGCATTTAGCGATCAGAAGTTAAGGCATAGATGTACTAACCAGACAGCAGAGCTTGATGTCATGACATTACTGCTGTGAGAACCTTAACATCAAAGCCAGTTTTTAAGGCACCGAGAAATGCAGCGTTTGTGTTAACTTGATGACTGCGTGATTTTGCGTTTTTTCAGGGTTGCCAATGTGAACCTACATTTGGAGTTATAGCACATAAACCACCGGATTGGAGCAACAAGGTTTTCACAACAGCGTTCTGCTGTGTAGCAACTGAGTAAGAAGAGTCTGCAGGCGTAAACGCAGGAGAGACGCTGGGTAAATCCATGAAGTTCGAGTTCTTCAAAGCCCACCACTGGAGCTGCGTTTGTCTGGTGGGTGCCGGTAATTTCCCGCCCTGATTCCAGGAGTGCAGATTCCCTTCGCAGTCGAAAACCGCCCCCGGGGATCAGCGGCCTACATGCACAGATCCGAACGCCTCCTATCAACCGAGCTGGAACGATGTCAAAGTCATTTCGGAGCCCGTCAGGTTAAATGGGGTCAGCGGTGTCTTTGGGGTTTTTGACGGCTCACTCGGCTACAGGACCAGACGCGGCCGCTCCCGTTTCAAGGTCAAGCGACTGATTCGCCGTCCAATTGCCAGTCGAGACGGGAGCGGGAGAGGTGCGGAGTCACGGAATGAAGCATGAGTTACGAAAACAACTTCTCTGGCCGCATGTTAGAGGGATTCACTGACATTTTAAACTGAATACTTTCATTGCAAAGTGCAAAAGAAAGAAAGCGGCGTTTCCCCTTGGAATTTTGTAGTGGCGGGTTGATAAAGTATAGTGGGTTAATTACACTTCACATCGACACGTCTATTTTTTCAACAATATGCGCGTAATCATGAGGTTGACAACCAACACAAACACGCTAAATTAATTCATCTACATTTTGCAACAATAGGCGGAAAGGAAAAAGGACTGTCTAGAAATAATAGCACCTTTAGGCATGGTCCAAACGAATCATTACACCTACAGCACAAGCACACACACACTGCACAGTCAGCTGTTGCTGAGAAGGAGAGAGAAACGGAGGGTACGCATTTTACCAGTCCCGTTAAATCAAACAGAACGACAACAACAGCACTAGCATAAACCATAACCGAGCCCTGAGGTGAAGTGTGTGTTCCATACAGTCGCTGCAACACACAGGGAAGCACCACTGTCCGCACAGCCAGATAGAGATATAGGCAAAAGAGACTTTAGGGTTTTTTTTTTTTTTTTTTTTTTTTTATAATGAACACGGCAGATTACGATGGGTTCCACTGGGATCCGGCTGACATTGAGGAATCTACGCTGCACTGAGAGATGGGCTGCTTCTCTGCTGGTAGATTTACTCTTTAAAATGTGCACGACTGAACCGCTCCTGAACAACGTTGTCTCACAATCACGACGCTTTTGGTCTAGACACATCGTAAGTATTCAAAAAAAGATGATTTAGTATTTCGCAGGAGAGTCTTATGGCAATAATTCAAAATTCTTTCATGATACCCCGCAACAAAACGCCCAGATTTACCGCCTTTGGTAGGAGAAACACTGGACAGAACTTATGCCTTCTCCTACAAAACTAGAAGGCAGACTAGAACAACAACTAGGAACAATTCCTAATACAACCAAATAAATGATCCCTATCATGCAGATTGAAGTAACATTGATTTTGTAACCTTGCAAAAATAGCCTCAGGATTTGGAATCAAGTCCGTTTCTCCAGCACGTTCATAGTTCCGGCTAAAATCAATAATATTTCAAGGCCCATCTGCCCAATACATTTCATGAAAATGTGTTTATATATGATTGTGAAATACTCTCTTGATAGACAAATCAACAAAGGATGAAACATAAATTCCTCAGCAGCTACTAAGATACAAGAAGAGCTTATTATGAGTTTAAGTTACAAGTGATTATAAGAGCTTTGCAGAAAAAGAAACGTTTATGATAGAAGATAGAATCGTTACTATTTTGGAAATATTTCATGATGATAGCAAAACATGGTGGTTAAAATGAGATGCTTCAATTATGGTTCATTTGCTTTGCCAGATGCTTGTCACTTTGCAAAGAAAATATGTTCTTCAAAAAGGACTTTGCCCAGAACTGCTGGTTAGCATTGCTAGCATTCCTCTTTGGAAATCATAAAGCACAGCTGCCAAGATTAAGTGGCTTGCCGAGAGAATTATTATTTTGCTTTTTTTTTTTTTTTTTTAAATCTCCACCTTTTCCTTGGACGGTGTTTCAGCGTTCTACCTTCTAAAGCAAAATGTACGTTAAACTGTGTACTTTGATATTTCTCACTTGTGGTATGTCTCGTTGAGTTCTGCTAAGATGCAGAGACAACGCTGGCTTTGTAATATCTGTCTGACACCAGATCTAATGACTTTTTACACACTTTCTTTCATGCCTGTTTACTCAAAATGCCTCTGTGCTGATGTTGTCGGTTGCATAACCATTCTCCCCTTTAGCTGCATTTTTATTTACGCCCTATTCTTATTATTCTATCACTACATGCAGCTGCAACGGTTCAATTTGCCCACAGGGATCATTAAATTTAATCTAATCCAAATTATCTACGAGCAGTTCTTTCATAGGTTTCCCATTGCGGTGGGATAGGGAGCACGCATTTCAAGAGAAAAAACATCTGAAATTTATGGAAAACTCTTTAAAACAGAGGGTGGAGGGCATGTTGGAGTGCAATCGCGTGTGCAAGTTTGTGTGTGTGTGTGTGTGTGTGTGTGTGTGTGTGTATGTGTATAGATTGTACAGGAAACTATTCATCAGTATATCTGCCCCACCCAGGCAACGACCCACTTTGGGAGCTCTTTGTCCCAAAAACCACTGCCACAGCTAGCAGTAAGTATGAAACACACACACACACACGCACGCACACACACACACACACACTTGTCTTTCTGTCACCGCTCTCAGTGCTGCTTGTTAAGGTGGAAACACCTGCAGAACTAGTAGTCGAGTGACACCTCCGGTTCACCTCTGCCCCTCGCCCTGTTACTCACGCTCCGTCTGACCACACAGCAATGGTACACACTCGCTCACACACACACACACACACACACACACACTCTTCTCTCTCTACATTTGCTCCACCTTCCCTCTAAAATTAAACCCAAAGTCAAAATTGCTTCAGTGGCATGTTGTAAAGCCGTGATTGCCATGGCATGTAGGGATGCTCCAGGTGCAGTAATTAACCTACTAAAGATGCACGATATTGAGGTTTTTGCCAATATCTGATATGCCAACATTTTCCAACTGTTTTGGCCAATGCTGATATAAGCATCCTATTCTTTCCAACTAATGGCAGAGAACATCAACTCTCTCCTGCAGTAGAATTAACATTTTATTACGCCTGCTCTTATTGTGGAAGGCCCACTGGCAGATGCAGACATAAAATATGATGCTTTTCAAACACTCCACTTGGCAAAATAAGAGAATTATTTCAGCTTAGGTTATGTAAAACATGCTGATTTTATTTTTTTTTTTTTCTTTCAAACAAAACTGTAAGATTCATCCTACTGAAACAAGCTTGCATGATGCTCTGTCTGAGAAAATCCTGACAACAGATACAACCAGGGCAGATTTGGCCTCTTTCACATATCAGCATGTCATATAGGCAGAAATCGTCATTTCAAGCCGATACCGATATTTCATTTCTAAAGCCAATATCAGCCGATACCGATGTCATGCTGATATCGTGCATCCTTAGAAGTTACTATACCATAAAGAAAAAAAATATTCAAGTAAAACTCCTGCATGCAAACTTAACCTAACTAGAAATTATTGATGCAATAACCTCTAAGAAGTATTTTAATGTTGTAGCTCTAATTGCTCCATATCCTGTTGGCTGCTTTGCACTCTGACAACGGAGGGGATTTTATCTTTTGCATGGGAAAGCTTCTTCTGCAAAGCAACCAGTAATTACAGCGGTCAGATGAGTGTAGTGCGGTTCAAAGTGTAAGATTTCCCTGTGAAAGTGTCGTGCAGTAGAAGTACAAAGTCTCCCTTAATGGAAATACTGTGTTAACAGCACCTCAGAACTCCAGTGAAGGACGGCACTTGACTAACCTCTCCACCTCTGCAGTTAACATCATTACTGTTGCAGCGACTGTAAGCTCAATAGCTACAGGGAGGAAAACAAAACTGCACATTAACACAAATGTGGCAATAAAAAGAAATACATAAATAGATCAAATTAAAATGCAAAAATGTGCAGGTGGCTATCGCCCACTGGGCCTCAGCTGATGGCATGCTGTGACACAGACTGTCTCTCTGTGCACATCTCTGTCTCTCTTCCTATCTCACTGTCTATTCACAAGAGACTTGCTCTAACCCTTCACTTGTAGACATGCACCCACACACACACACACACCCACGCACACACACGCACACACACACCCACACAGAGAAAACCTTTGTGTCTTTCTACAGCGATGACAACCTGTCAGTTTGTTTGATGAGTGCCTCTGAGTCCTGTTTTCTCGGGTACATGTGTAAACACACACACACACACACACACACACACACACACACACACACACGTAACGACACATGTAACCCTTCATCGCCGGCTTGTCTCCAAGGGCTTTACAGCGGGCGAGCTGTTCCACATCCAGCTAATCAATGATCAATCGCAGAACAAAATGATGTGATGGATTTTGACTCACTCAGAAGTTTGTTTTTCGGGGGTTGGATAATGACACAGGAGGGCTCATGTATGCACACACACACACACACACACACACACACTCAAACATGGACATGCACATTTGTAACTGCACACACAGAGACATATGTATGCAAATTTGACTTATTTATAGCTAAATTGTCCTTTAAAGTTTTACCAAGCTGCATAAACACACACACACACACACACACACACTAGGTATGTGCATTTTTGTGAGTTCAATGCATGCACATTTGCACATGCATCAATGCCCATGTATGCCAACTCCAAAAAACCCTACAATAAATAAATAAATAAATGCAGTTCACAAAACCGTGCAAAGTTATACGACCAATGATCAGGGAATCAGCACATCCTGACAGCTGCTGCGTAAATAAAATATAAAAAAGCAAAATCAAACAATAGTGGCTGTCTGACTGGGAGACTGGGAGCTGCAACAAGCGGCCTGTCCGCAGCTGGAGGAGCGCGGCAAGAGACAATGGATGTAGACGATGGTTGTCAGGAAAAGAGAGGAGGGTTAGGGGTGAGGATGGGTATTACGATGCGGTGCGGTGCCACAAATCTGACTCTTGTTCATCGAGAGAGAACGCCTCCTCTCGCTGCGGCCGACTCACTTTTCATGCAGAGGCAATTGTCCATCTGCTTTGCGGTTGACTATTCTGTTCCTCATTTGCAGCTGATTCCAAAACGAATGACTAGTTTTGTCCAAAAATCCAGAAACAGCCATCTACTTTTTAACTCCCAGCTGGTACTGAAAAGAGAATTCGCAGTTTTTTGTGTTTTATTCTTACATCTGTTTTCTTAATGTGGCATTTTTACAGCAAAATGTTAAAAACGCTACATTCAAAAGGGGGAGATAAGTAAGATTGACGATCTCACCCTCTCACCCTTCAGTTGTGAGTCATGCACATCCCTCATGCATACAAACACATACAGTACATGCACATGTATGCAGCATCGTAGTCCTTTTGAGCTTCACAGAGCATGACATACAAATGCACACACACACACACACACAAACACACACACACACACACACACACACACGCTGAGACAGAGTTTGGGGGCTAGCCCAGTGGTTGCAACACCAGCCCTGCTCCAGTGGGCGGAGAGCGGAGGGGGTACGCTCATGTTACTCAAACTGTTTATTTTGTGGCGCTCCAACAGCACCGAGTGGCTGCCAAGGAAAACCAGAGAAAGAAACACACACACACACACAGAGAAGAAAGAGAGAAAGAGAACACACACAGACACATGCACACACACAGGGAAGAGAAAGAAAAGGATCAAGAGAGACAAGCGAAGTGGCCCAACATGACTGACCCCCCCCCCTCCAGCCCTCGCTTGGTGTAAGTTCCAGGTTACATTCGCAAAAACCACTCTCCTATTCTCTTTCATTGCCTGTCCATCCTTATCTACTCATTTTTTATTCATCCCTCCGCCTCCTTCGCTCTCTTGGTTAGAAGGGGAGTGGGAGCATCGTGAGGCTGCGCCACACAGAGAAGCTTTGAAAACTTCTCCTCCTCGCCTCCTTCTTCTTCTTCTTCTTCTTCTTCTTCTTCTCCTCTCTCATCTCCCTGTTTCATGTTCTGGAGGCCAAATGATTAATCTACAAGTGAGGCCTTGCTTGTTAACCGTCGGCGCTGCGAGAGGTCAAAGGTCAGCTATATGTCAGACTAGAGTGTGTAAGCGCGGATACCAAACTGGCTACGGTGCACTTTTAAAAGAGGATCTGTCATTTTCTGCACATCTAAGGGCTTCATCTGAGGCAGCAAGCCTTCATGTTCCCTTCCAAAACAATGTCTTCAGTAAAAATCCAACCTAAAAACACTTGAACACTGTTGGGAAAAAAAAAAAAAAACAGCCACTGGCACGGCGCCTTGCATTTCTGGGCACATTTTTGTTGTTTGATGGTTTATTTTTCTTATTCCGACGGATAACTGGCCAAACACAGACGACACGATGTCATGTCAAGATATTTCCAGCGCGGCTATAAAGGAGTTCGATGACACAAAAAATGCCAGTTATCCAAAGCCGTGGTTTTCACAGTGGGGTTGCAGGGACTCTCGTGGGTCTTTGAGGGCATTCCAGGGGTCCTCAGCAAAATGGGGAGTAGTTTATTATCACTTTCATTATAATCAATTGGAATTTGGTAAGATGCAAAAAAATGGACGGGTGATTATTTTAACAGTGTTTCTGTCTCATCACTTTCGATCTCAATCTGTCCGTGTTTAAGTATCTAAACATCGAAACAATTTAATACTTGAAACAAACCAAAACCATTTCATATCAAGGTCCCTGTAGGACACATCACTAAAAATGGGACTCGTCAATTTGGGGAACAAATTGGGGTCTGGAGCATGGAAAAGTCTGAAAACCCCTGATCTAAAGCATCAACGGTAAATGTCAGGTTTTGGTGTGAGTCCCTCACAATCAAAGAACAAGAGCTTTTTGTAAAAAAGCACAGGCAGAGATATCAATTTCTCCCCTGACAGAAGCCCCAATGATCCACGGGACATGTGTTTTGAGTAAGGGGCACGGCTCTCACTTTCTCTCGACTGCAAAAAAAAAAAACTCGTTAATAATGCATTGATAGATACCGCACAAAAGTAATCGGAGTGCTTCAACGCCTCGCCATCCTTCATTTATGCGGTGAGGACCTTGGCAGGGTGCTGAGCGGGTGCCTCCGCCGCTGCCTGTGGTTATTGAATGTGGTGTGCATTTGTCCCGCGTGTGTCCTTTCCCCCCGCTGTATATCACCATCACTAACCTCCATCAGCTGTGTTCATCATGCATGGATACTGTCTGTCCCGTCTTGCTTTCGATAAATCAGCCCGAAGCCGAGCCTGGCGACACGCCTCCCCGTCCAGACAGGGCCAAGTTAGATATGCAGGGCTGGAAACACGCGAGCTGATGAAAAGACTTGTGTAGGCTGGCGTAAATTATAGGCCAAATAAGAGATTCCAGATCCATCCCGATGTGAAAATGAATGGGGGCTAAAATACTGACTCTTGTCGCTTCTGATGATTGCGCTCCTATTCATGCTTAGATTAACGGAGGTGGATTATGATCAGTTTTGAAGCTGCATGTGCACGTTTATCTATATAGCAGCCATGGTGAGATTAGCATAAACGCTGTTCACCATCGACATCTACGTGCACGTTCACAAGCTACTCACCTTGACTGACTTTTTCATCAGAAAGGCTGCAGACTAGCAATGGCTGTGTCAATATTTTTTTTTCAAAGATGATGTTTTTCTTAGTAAGCCACTCCGTCTCATATTCAGCGTCAAAAATATTGTTTTTCTATACCAGCGGGATGACATAATCCCTCTAGTTTCCAGTGCAGCTTCACTTGTTTCTGTTATCTTCTGGTCAAGAATAAATATGCTGAAACTAGGCAGAATAAGGCAGATCGGCCCACTAGGATGAAGGAAAGAACACTGGAGACAGGTTGATTAGTGCTGGAAACAAGTGGGATTACCTCATCCCACTGGCAGATTTCTTGACCTTGTTTGAAGGCAAAAAAAAAAAGATTGTAACACTGAATATGAGACTAAATGAGAGAGATGGAGATTTTGCAGTGAAAATTGTATTGCTCATTACATGTAAAAAGATACGTTGGTCCAAAACCCTATTCACTTTGTCAATAGGAGACAGACAAAAGATTTAATACTGGAAATGTTCCAAAAAGCCATGTAGTGACATCAGAGCCTTATAGGTCTATAGGACACAGGATGTCTGCATGTGTGTGTATATATGCATATGTGAATGTGTGAATGTGTGTGTGTGTGTATATATGTCCTGACTGGAATGATAAGTGGTTGTGATCAGTTGTGGTGTCTAGCTGCTGATGTCATCTGATGCTGCAGGAAGAGAGGGTGGCCACACGGCTGGCTCCGTTCTGCATAAGTGAGCACACACACACACACACACACACACACACACACACACACACACACACACACACACACATATCTAGAGAATAAGACAGAGCAGCTAGGTCACACTTTTGCTACCTGCAAGGCTAATGCCTCTGTTACTCATAAAAACCACACATGGACACACACAGACAGATTCAGAGGTTAGGTAGCTGCACACTATATAGTGCGCACACACACACACACACACACACACACACACACACACACACACATGCACAGATGGACGGATTCAGAAACTGGATACCTGCGGGGACTATATTATGCACACACATACACACACACACACGGGGAGTCGGAAAGCCTCCTGGGAGTGCTCAGTGAAAGAAAACATCAAACAGCTCCAGCCAGTCATGCTGCGGTCTGATCTTCTCTGCGTCCACTAGAGATGGGGCGCGGGCGAGAGACACAGACTCACAGAGAAGAGAGAGAGAGGGGGAGAAAGAGAGAGGGAGGGAGGGAGAGATAGACGTCAAAAGAGAAGCTGCAGGGAGATTTCTCCTGGGACTCGGTGACTTGACAGAATAGAGGAGGGCAGCCTAGCCACTGAGACAGTAAGGTCTCTAGGAAACACGCACACACACACATATATATACACATAGGCACAGAGTAAGTCTGGTGGTAGAAAAGAAATGTACACACACATACATATGCACTATAAAAACTCTACACTTTTTTTCTGGCGGTGAGTGGGACCCAAGAGGCCTCTAACACTGTTTGTGTCTGTGTAACGAGAAGATAGACTGTCAATCTTAAACCTAACAAGGTGCGGCAGATAGAGACCAACACCAAATCCACAGCGCAGGGACCCCTTGATAGCATCCATTGGGACTTTATTACAGGACAGACGGACAAAAGGAGAGAAGAGAGAGAGAGCGAGAGAGGGAAGGAGAGGAAATGTTGAGAGAGAAGAAGAAGAGAAGCAATAGACGGACGCAGACACAGAGAGGTGAACGAGAAAGCCGACACCTCTTGACGACCTTTGCAGGCGGAGCGGCGGGCTGCAGGGACCGAGACAGACCACAACATATTTTCAGGTTACACCAAGCCCGAGCAAGGGAGCTGTTGCCTCCATTGCAGGAAATCAATTTTCTCCAGGTATTGCTTTTGGGAACGCTATTTTTCAGCCTCATAAAGCTAAGCCAAACTTTAAAGCGCTTGTCAGTCTGTTCGCAGCCAGGCGTGGTTCCATTTGGATTTGGAAAACAGAGGCAATGTAGGGGTACATTAGCGCCATTTGACGCATAATATGCTGCGGTAGCTACTAAAACTGCATCCTATTCTGCATCTGTTCAACTGTAGCATAGCAAAAACTCCATTTTGTGCCTCCTACTGAGCCTTAAAATGTTGTTTTTCTTAATACGAGTGAAAAAATCTGTCAGTGGGATGGGATAATCCCACCTGTTTCCAATGCAGTTTCACTTGTTGCAGGACTTCACCTGGAAACAAGTATAAACATGTTGGAATAAGGCAGATCAGCCTGCTACAATCAACAAAATGACACATGACTCAGGAAAAATCTGGAAACAAGTGGATTAACATTGAGATTATCTCAACCTACTGGCAGATTTTTTCACAATATTCGGAGAAAAACACAATTTTAACACTGAATATTAGACGAGATGACCTGTTAAGATGGAGTTTTTTTTTTTTTTTTTTTGCAGTGAACTATCATCCACTAATACTGCAAACTTTCCTCCACAGTCACTATAATGTAGTCTGTGTCAAGGGTTGAGTTGTTGATAGGAGTGAGTGGGTGTTACACAACTCCAATGTGGCAAACTACAGCTTGCCAGACCTTTCCTTGCACACTCCAATGCCCCAAAAAGGAACAAAATTTGCATTTTCTGAAAAAAATTCCCCCTTGATTTGGGAGCAAAAGTGCTGCAGCAGTGCGTTAACATTTGATATTTCTACCATGGCTGCCCTCTGTGAGTGGTGAAGTGATTTAAGCTTGGCAATACAATCCTAGGCAAATTCAATGGTATACCACCATGTTTACTATGATCTGTCAGCACCTGCTCGCTGGCAGAGGGCTAAGTGCGCTGGAGGCTGCACTTCTTTTGCAAACAGAAACCGAAACTTGTCTCAAAAGTAACACGAGACAGGTTGGAAAATGTGGCCCAGGGTGAATCTGAGTGGAACTGCCCTTTAAACTGCTCTCTTTAGGTACAGATCAGTAAAACTGAGAGTGCCATTTTTAGTAGTTCCACATTTTGAAGAATTTTGAAATGACTTCTCGCATGACACCAAGGCAGGTGGCATCCAGCGTACAGTGGAGTGACAACAACAGTTCATAGTTCAATTAGGGCTAGGGCTAGGGTTATTTGAGGGTAGACATAATCTCATATTTTGGATATCTTAATATCATGATTTGGCATAGGTGTTGTCTTTTCCTGGTTTTAAAAGCTGCATCACAGTAAAGGGATGCAGCATCAGACTGTTCTAGCCATTCTAACATTTGTCTCTGGAGGCTTTGTCATCATATCCACATTACTAAGTATCTTATGAAAGCACCAGAAGTCATCCCAACAACATCATCGAAATATCAATATCAAGGCATTTGGTCAAAATTGTGACATTTAATTTTGTCCAAATCGCTGAGCCCTAGGTTCAATACATGAGAACAAAAAAGAGGCAATCACCGAGCAATGCTAAGAGCTGCCATACCGCAATCTGAAAACAAACTATCAGCAACTGGACTCAAAGACTGAAAACTGCTAATCTCTCATAAAGACAGAGATTCTGTGTTGAACGTTCTTTCAGTTGCCTTACAAGAGGTGCCATCTTTTGTTGAAAGTCAAATTTCTTTGACATATCATGGACAATCGGGAGAGTGCCTGGGTAGCTGTGCGCAGCTTAACACCTTGGCAGCATTTCAAAATCCTGGTAGTCGAAGACCAAAAAAAAAAAAGTCTAAAAGACATCTGAAAGACAATGCAGCAGCATAAAACATTGAACTGAATCTAAATGCGACCCCTGCAACAACACAAGTGAAAATGTGGCCCATCACCTCCATGTATCGCTTCTCCCTGGAAGAACTTACGATTTGGACAGAAGATGCCGTGGTTCACACAGCAGAGATGGAAGGGCAGCACCGCCTCTTCCTGTCGGCGCTCACATTGCACGGGCTCTCCGAGAGCTTTGCTGCTCTTATACCAGGATTGCATGAACGCTTATTGTTGAATCACTGTGGTCTTAAACCAACAGCTGACTGAACACAACTGCCAAGAGATGGCATTTCAGCTGAGGAGTGACTTTACCCCCCACTGGGCTGTAATACAGCAAATCATGTTGGCAGCTCCTGTCAAATTTACTTATAAAACAGTTTCAGAAAAATTGCGCAAGATCACCCAAAGACATAAATAAAGCTGAAAAGGGGAAACTTGCAAGATGAAACAAAGGCGAGGCCTCTCTGAGCCCTCGCTCTCACCCAAGAGAGCCTGGGAAGTCACTGCTTGTCAATAGGCATTCAAAAGGCAACAGTGCCCTTCAAAGGCATGGATATGCAGGGTGCAGAGGGGTGAAGCCTCCAATAATGGACTGATACAGCTGCTGACCGATGAGGAATTTGGGTGGAATTTGAAGGATGTGAAGAAATGTGTTGATTCAGAGCTGTTCGATGGATATAAGTCTAATTGTTCAATGCTGCCCATTGTATTCAAGAGTGAAAGTGGCTGTGCTGCTCCTAAGCCTGCAGTCCAATCTGACTCAGGCAAAACAATACAATGCAAAAAAGCCATCAACAAGTCATTTAGTCTCATATTCAGAGTTAAAATCTTGTTTTCCTGAAAGCAATGAGAAAAATCTGCCTATGGGATGAGATAATCCCACTCACTTGGTTGCAATGCAGTTCCACTTGTTTCAAGAATCTTTCACTCAATGAACTGCCATTTGTCTTTATTTCTATAAACCATGTTCTTCCAGATAATACCAATAAGAAGATCATACCAGCAGGCCAATGCATGGGCAATATTGCCTTTTTGGAGAGAATTTTGGATTTTATAATGTGTACATTGTGTGATGCGTTACATGTAAAGTCAGTTCATTCTGTTTCGTGGTTAGCAATGACATTTATGCGTTTTTACAAGTGAACTCTTAGGCGGAAAAAGGCAGATAGGCACACTAAGATCAGGAAAATGACACTTGATTCAAGAAGATCCTATTGATTGGCATAGGAAAGAAGTGGGATTATCTCAGACTATCTCTGACAGATTTTGTCACTTGTCAGAAACCTTTTAAGACAAACAGGATTTGGGCGCTCCAGTGGCTCACCTGGTAAAGCGCATACCATGTACCCATTCTGTGTCCTTAACTGCAGCAGCCCCTGTTCGATTCAAGTCCGAGCCTTTTGCTGCATGTCCTAACCCCCTCTCTCTCCCCTGCCTTTCCTGTCTCTCTCTACTGTCACTAAAAAGAGGAAAATGCCAAATTAAGACTAAATTAGAGTCTTAATTTTAGAGAATTGACTTGATTTGGCGATCTTTTTGCAGTGTACAAAAATCAATGTGTGTGCACTTTACATGTTTGTGTGTATTGACATGTGCATGCATGCACGCCCATGTGCTTGCATGAACACATGCAGTATGTTTATGCATTCATACATACCATTGAGCAGCGGTGTTGTGCTATTTATAGAGGGGCTATATTAGCTCACCATATGTGTCAGCTGCTGCTCTCAAAATGGCCACAGACTGTATACACAAAAGCTGGAAAACTAGGTAGAAAAGTAGGTAGAGGGAGATACAATTAAAGTGTTTGCTCTCGAACTCTGTGTGTATGTGTGTGTGTGTGTGTGTGTGTGTGTGTGTGTGTGTGTGTGTGCATCTGGGTGTGGGTGGGTGTATGGGTGCTGTAAGGCATTTTTGTAGTCAGACAGGTCCACAAAATATACATGTGCGCAAATGTGGACAAGGAGCTAGAGTCAGTAATAACCCCAGGGAGGTTACACACTCTCACAAACAGACACACACACACACACACACACTAACACAGCACGCCAACAAGTAGAGCCTGTTCAGCGCAGCAGAGCAGGCTGAGTCACACATGCTTGTCAAACTTACGTCCCACTGACAGCAATGACTTGTTCCAAAGCATATCCATACAAGTGTGTATGTATGTGTGTGTGTGTGAGAGAAAGAGAGAGAGAGAGAGAGAGAGAGAGAGAGAGAGACAGACAGACAGACAGACAGAGCGCAAGTGATAGGTAGAGTGTCTGAACAGCAGCAAGGGACAGAGACAAGAGCATGTACGCATTCAATCAGTGTGTGTGTGTGTGTGTGTGTGTGTGTGTGTGTGTCCGTGTCCGTGTATGTGTTTCTGTGTGTTTGTCGGTGTGTGTGCATATGCGAGGCCAAGAGAGATATTTGCGAATTCCTTCAGCAGCACTGAGCAGGGCAGAGGGAGAGAAGTGGGCGTTGATGAGAGCTGAGGGAAATCTCTCTGCCTACCGACCAAACAAAGCAGCCACTCACTGCCTGAGAGCGAGAGAGCAAATCAACCGCCTCTCTCTCTCACTCTCTCTCCCCATCTATCAATCTCTATATCTCTCTCTCTCCACACATTCCAACTCACTTGATGAAGCAGCGAGCTCCTTCAAATGTGTATCCTTCCTCCCATCCTGTTGGTAAATCTGCGAGGACAGGACAGGGAGGGAGGGAAAGAAAGAAAGAAAGAGAGAGAGAGAGAGAGAGAGAGAAGAGAGAGGGAGGGGAAAAAGAAGAGCCAGAAACATAAGCAGCTGTGATGAGAGAAGCCAATAGTAGCACACACACACACACACACACACACACACACACCTGCACACAGCAATGCAGTGTCTAGACCAGAAATAGGTAATTTGTTTTCCCCTGTGCTTGCACTTTACGCAATTCTCTGCACCCTCCCGAATTTCCATTTGCGATATTGCGGGATTGCTCTATCATCTGGTCTCTATTCCCTTTAGTGATCATGCCCCAGCCATTTAAATGGACTGGAAACCTCGCTGATCTGCATGCGCCGATGCCTTTCCACCCGTCATCCCGCTCCTATTGCAGAGGAGGAGTGTTAAATTTCGTGCCGCGGCCGTGAAACAGAGTAAGGGCATTGCACTGGTGCACGGATGTGATGCATTGTTATACAGCCGCGGTGCGTATAAATGGTTAGAAATTATGTTTTGCAGCAGCTGTTGCAGCGCCAGCAGCAGCAGCGGCAGCAGCGGCGGGCAGGAAAGGCAGGCACGTCCAATTATACTCGTATAAGAAATGTGTCAAATGTCACTGCAGGGAATCGGCTCGGTTCAAGCCTACGTGACGGAACTTTTAAAAAGTGTGTCGCAAAGTGTCCAGGTGAAATGAGCGGGGAAGCCGTGCGTAATGGTCCGCCAGGGAGAGGAGAGCAGAGCAGGGGAGCGGAGGCTGTTGCTTTTGCTGCAGAGAGAAGGATTTTCCCTCGTCTTTTTCCTCACGTTTCCCCCTGCAAGTTGTCCCATTTCCCCGTGACGCGCAGATAACCTTTCCCGGCGGTGCGTGTGTGCGCGTTTTTTTCTCCTTGCAGAGAAACAGAAACCTTAGAATAAAGCGTTTACCTGGAGTTTTTCTGTGCCCCGTTATAACAGCCTCTCCAGTAACAGGATGCAACCAGGTTGTACTCTTTGCTTCTTCGCTGTTGATAGAAGGAAACGGAGGGGGGAAAAGGTGAACAGGGAACCTAATAACCTAATACCCAAAAAAGAAAAGCAAAAAATGCGTCGGGAGATTAACCAACGCGTATCCATGAGGTGTATCCGCGTGATATTTACTTGATGAAGAATATGCGTCCGTCCCGAGTCACCCCATAACTCCAAGTAGAGGGGAGGCAGGAGAGCCAGTCCGGGTTAGGATCCGCCGCCATGTCTAGCTGAGAACTGTACTGGTCTGGGTTACTACACAGAGGCTGGATTGCGCGGCGCCGCGTGCCTCCGGCGCGCACAAGGAACTCCTCGTGCGCGCGCGCTCAGGAGGCGGGACCGTGCCTGGGAGATAGAGACGCCAATCAATAATTTTCTGACAAGTTTGCAGAGGTGATATTTTCTTTTTGGCAGACTCGTATTATGAGCGAAGAAATAGCGAATGACTTGAGAACTGAGGTGAACCTAATAAAAAGGAATATCTTTGTTATTACTATTATATTCCCTTAGGGACTTTTAGTGTGACTAAGGTGTCAATGATGAGTTTACAATGACTTTATCGTACTTTATGGCATTTTTATCTCCCATTTAATATTACAGTATTCCTATTGGGACTTATGTGTCTGTGATGCTCAATAATGACTTTATAGTGACCTTACAGTACTTTATATTGATATAAATGTTATCTATCTATCTACCTATCTACCTACCTACCTATCTATAGTATCTATCTATGGACTTGTGATAATCCTATAGGGGCTTTAATATTTGTAAAACTGATTATTGGATTACTATGATAATAAGATTATAGGATTACTTATGTTTCTTTTCCGTGAGAGGATTGTAACATATTTTATTTGGATTTTTTTAAAAATCAATAGTAATATTCCATAAGGAGGAGGCTACCTCCTTGCTTCTTTCAACTGGCAGAGAGCTTATTTCGGGACTGAATTCTTGCTCAAATATTGATCAGCCATTGGGGTACAGCACGTCCTCCTAGTGTTTCTGTTTCCCATCTGGCGGTGAGGTCTGATCGCACCATCTCTAGTCACAGAGCAGATCACACTTTAGGCTCAGCTGGCTGGAAATCCCCCTGCCACCCAAACAAACCACTAACCAGCCCCTCCCCCTCACTTCCAAAACACACACACACACACGCACACACACACTGTGAACTCTTTCCAAGGAGGCTAGACATATTACACACACACACACACACACACACACACATTGTTAACTCTACCCACCAGGTCAGACACAGTTCATGAGAAGGTCTACACACGCACAGAAACACCCTGCTGGTCTAGTTGAGCGAGGTCAGGCCTACACTCACACACACACACACATGCACGCACGCATGCACGCACACACACAGAGGTCAAACAGTCTTACGAGAAGAAGGTCCTCTCTTCCCTTAAGCCCTGGCTAATACGTACAACTGTTGCACAATTCATAGCCTCCACCCTCTGGCCCACTGCCCTGGCTCACACTCAGCCTCACACACACTCCTCAGCCTCCCTCTGCATCCCTCCTACAGCGTTTAACACCCATCCATTATCAGCTGGATGATAACAGTAATGATGGCAGTGAGGGAAAAGAGAGAGAGATAGACAGAGGGAGAGAGAGAGAGAACGGCATGCATGTAGCACTTTTAACGACAAAGTTACAAAGTGCACTTGAATTAAGGGATGCACACTCCCCTCCAAATAATAATATTCCCGCCATTTAATAGTTCAGTCTCTGTGGTTCCGGGCAGCTAGATAGCATCTTGTTTGTTGGAGCTGGTAATGACCCCGTATTTGAGTTTTATAGCGCTTTTGTTCTCAAATTCATTCGACAAGGGAATAACGGACTGCATTAATTTGCCCATTAAAAGGCATTACAAATAAAAAACCAAAAAAAAAACAAAAACGGTGTAGCAAATAGTGTAACAGTTGGTGTGTGTGTGCGTGTGTGAGGATCCCCAGCAGAACGGGAGTCTTGGATTTAGGGTAGCAACCGCTCAAGGAATGCATGTGTGTGTGTGTGTGTGTGTGTGTGTGTGTGTGTGATGTGTGTGCCCCCCAGGAGCCATCCATAAACCCATCTAATTACTAAGCCCCTCTGTAAAAGGCAGGTCCTTAGCCGATTAGGGTGTTTGTCAGCTGAGACACGGTGTTAGACCCTCGTTTGGGCTATGGAGGTCAAGGAGGGACAAACGGCATTAAGGTGCAATGTATCGACTGTGGTAATGTTGTCATGGCTGAAAGCTAATACCAACACCTCGGCGAGTGCCTTGAGAGCTATTAACGGCAATAACTGCAATGACAATAAGTTATCTCTGTCTCTCTCTCTCTCCCCCCTCTCTCTCTCTGTGTCTGTATCTCTCTGTATCTCCAGTAAATTTCCCAGAGGCAGACCTGCTGTGGAGGCAGGAATAATCACATTGGCTGGTTTTAGACCTCAGTGGGCGGAGCTAAGGAACTACCATTTTTTTTCCAGAGCTCAAGGTTAACTTGAATGGAAAGAGGCAAGAGTGCTGTGAAGTGGGTGGAGCTGCAGGTTATGGTAGTATTTTTCCCCTTTTGGATTTTTACTTTTAACCCCAATAGTAATCAAAACAGAGTCATGGGAGCCTCCTGGATATAAATGACAGGAAATTTTATGTCCATTGATTCTAAATGTTTCAACTTTGTTTCTGCAAAATCACAGTTTTTGGTATGACGGATGGCACTGAACGGTACCCATAGAATTTACCATGTTGAAGCTAAAGCTGCAACATATTCAGTTATATTCAGTAATACATTACATTATTTTCCAGAATGGTGATTGCAATCATGAACAAAACACTGTGTTGTAGCTGTTTAAATGATCAAAGCATGAATGAATAAAGTGAGCTGTTCCTCATCCGATGTGAGGGTCCAAGGACAGAGGATGTTGCATTCCTGTAAAGCCCTTTGAGACAAATTTGTAATTTGTGATTCTGGGTTATATAAATAAATAACATTGAATTGAATGGAATAAAGTCAAAGCTACAAGGCTCACCAGTGTGTGGCAACAGGTTTTGAGCTTGGCAACTGGTTGTTTCTTAAGGAAATGCAAGGTACACTGTTGTAATGTTGTAAAAATTTTTTCCAATGAACCTGAGTTCTTTAAACACTGTTGCTATTTGTTTATACTGATGATTCAACACAAGTTGCAAGTTTCATTCCCACCCGGGTGTCACGCAACACTGCTTTTCGAAAAAAGACTGGGATTTTTTTTTTACTTCCGGGACACTGGCCACCCTGTACAGCCCCACCCACTTTGCACCTAAATTCTGCCCAAAATGTAAATAAAAATATAACTGGAAATTACTATTTTTTTTTTTTTTTTTTACATAATCAGTGACCATGGTATTTGTGATATTGGACAGTCAAAAACCCCCCAAAAAAACAAAACAGTTAAATAGTTTAACAAAATAGTTATTGAATGGTTGAGAATAGAATAGAATAGAATAGAATGGTTAAATTTAACTTAGAAGGTCAGTTGTGCTGGCTAGATAACTTTGATTACCTTGTTTTCAGTCTGTTTTTCACCAAGTTTCATACAAGCTACCTACTTCTCTTTGCTCCTGCCTTTGTCATCGTGCTCTGGTCAAATGTGACTTAGCTAGAAAAACGCTCGTTAATTTGCTTCTCCCAACACAATTGAAGTCAATGAGATTATTTCTGCTCCTTACAACCTCCAGTTGCCATCCAGCACTGCTCAGTCGCTCAGTGTGTTTGAGCATGACCCTAACATTGGCAGGGTTAGACTCCCATTGTCGCCGCACATGGTGAAAATTCAGGCACTCTTGTTACAGCAAATTGGATAAAAGCCTGCATCCAAATGGCATATGATATACTGACAATAAAAACCCTGCCATTGTGTCTGAAGAAATCAACAAACACTCCCCTCTAATGCGAGCTGCAAGAAAGAAATGGGCAAAAATCACAGACATTTCATGCACTCACTCAACCAGGACATAATCAGCATTCGAGCAAACAACAAATTGGATAGACACAGAAAAATGACACTAATTCAGATCCTCACTAATATTCTTATTCATATCACACTCCGGCATTAAAATTATTATTTAATCTGCATACAATATTTTTTTTCCCATCTTGGACTCAGCACAACAAGCACTCTCCTCTCCTCATTAAACTCACCTAGTAAATTTGAGTACATGACACTTTAATACAGTATTTGATGGCCGTTTCATGATGCAATGCCTTGACAACACTAAGACATAATGAAAATAATAAATTCCTGTGAAGCAATATAAGCTGCTGTATCAACCAGTCACTAATAGAACAAGTGTACATGCGATAGCTAACGTTCAAGACAAATTGGATGTTATAATTAAAGTGGCGTTTGATGAATATTTCTCATTAATTACTGTGATCATAGCACATAAGAATGGCAGAGGAATGGAGTGTCAGTGCAATAGCTCTTGCCCCGCTATGTGTTTACATTCAGCCGATATCGCAGTGGTGCTGGAATGCTGTGAAACTGATCAACAACTCCTCCTTCCTTATCCTCCTGTCCCTTATCTTCTGCTCTTCCTCCCCGTCCCTCCTCTTCCCTCTCCTCGAACTTTTCTCGCTCTTTTCGTCCTGCAGCCTCTATCTCCTCCTTCCTCTCCTCCTCCTCCTCCTCCTCCACACGTTCCTCCAGCTCCTCCTTGTTCCTTGTCAAGGGTAAGAGATGAGGATGAAGCATGTGGAGCTGCAGCCTCCCTGCCTGCTCGGTAGTTTTAAAACCAGCTGGATGAAATAGTTCCAATCATTCCTCTGGTCTCTGTCAACCATCATTTGGACTGAAATGTGACTCTGCCAAGGCTGATTGTGGATGGTGTGTGTGTGTGCGCGTGCATTTTTGCCTGCATGTGTGTTTTTGACTCATTAGACGCTTATTGCTCAGTATCTGAAAATTTCAGGTTTCCAAGCAAAGCACTCATAGCCTCTGACTTGAATAGCATTTAATGGCGAGTTTTACTTTCATGCAGGCAGTCATTTTGTCGGAGCACGTGTCACATTTCTCAAATACCATATCTTGCTTCGGAATGAAACTCTTCATATAAATAATTTCCCCGCTGATTTTCCCTATCCATCTCCCATCCTCCGCAACTATCTCAGCACATTTCATTCTTCAAAGCTAACAGCATGGTAAATAACATTACGCAACAGAGTGAAAGGATCTGTAAAACCAACCGGGCGCTAATTATTCCAGTTAAGCAGTCATGTTATCGGGCTGGCCAGTGGTCAGGGGCTTCTCCACAGGGTAGCCCTGCAGTGCTGAATATGACCTATTTAGCACAAACACAACAAATACACACACAAATGAATGTGTTCGCACATGCACTCATGCATACAAACAAGCAGACAAAAACACAAACATTAAAATACGAGCATGCACATAATATATGCATGAACATGAGTATGCATAGCACACACAATTAAGCATGATGTGTACACTAAATGTGCAAAACATTAGGGACATCTTTAAACAGAACAGTTTGCCCAAAATTACAACACAAGACGATATTTTCTTCACTTACCCCTAACACAATCTATCCACCCAGATAGTTTCTGTGCGATTTGTTGAGGTTTCCAGTCTGCCAAAGAACACTGGTGAACTGGAAGATTTATACAGTTTGCCAGCGTCCTTCAGCAGGAAATAGTTCCTAATGATACTCTTTGCCTTCTGGGTGTTTTCGAGTATACCGGGCAGTTGTGTCTCAATGTTTTTGAAAAGAGCTGTTGTTGTTTTTACGTTATTTTTTCCAGCCCTGTTGTAACGGGGTGCCAGGAGACAGGGGAGATTGCAGCAGACTGGAAACCTTGCCAAATCACACACAGCCTATCTTGATGGCTAAACCGCACAAGGGGATACATGGGGAAATATCGTTTTTTGTATTTTGCGTAAGCTGTTCCTTTAAATATCTGTCTCTAAAGGCTCACAGGTTTACCATTATTCACCTCTGCCCCAGTAATCAGGGTCTCAGACTGTGCTGTGGATCTGTGGCGGCCCTTCAATCTTCTCCCTGAGGTACAGTCCAATCCTGGATTCAAGGTTTCGATCAGCGCCTAGGACGAAAGCCGCAGGATCTGTCACTCTCCCCTTGTAATCAAAGCGACTGTAAGCAGGCCACCTAATGATTTAGTAAGGAGGCTGCTGCACAGCCCGGCCAAAAGCTGTCCCGCTCACTCGCCTGCCTTTTGAAGCGCAACAAACCTGTGAAGTCATTGCTGATTCCCGAAGACTGGGTCGCAGGAGATTTTATTTATGAGCGTCACCAAATAAATTTGCAGGATTTCTTCTACAGTCTTTTGATTTATATCTGCAGTGCACCTTTGAGCCACATGAGGGTATTTCTACCACGCACACGGTTTCCACCATCACAATACAGCCGGCCCACAAGAAATGGATGCTTAGCTAATAAAAAAAGAAAATCCCAGCTACAGCAGCTAACGTTAGCCAAATGACCACCCGTGTGGGAAGCGACCATGAGGATGAAGGTGAAGCCACCCCTGCGACTGGTCACATTCAACCAGCTGATTGGTCAATGGCACAGATGGGAGAGTCGAGAGATCAGCTGAAGAGCCTCTAATAAGATGGGAAAATCAGGGGCAAGACCGTACAAGAGATATTTTTTCAAACGTGGTTTTCTTTTGCTGTTGATGCATATGCAGGAGAAATGTGACATTAAATGACAAAGCCCACCCAGCCTCCTATATGGTTTATTACCATATAGCCACGGAGAAGCAGCCCCACACTACTGCATACAAATTAATCCTGTCTGCTGCAAATGACATGGTTAGCACAGTCACTGATGAAAAGTCAGCAGAAAAACTGAAATTCATCCCCGTGAATAACAACGCCGTTTCCCAAAGAATTAACGCCGGGCTATTTCAAACAACTTTCGAGACTAAAGGCAGCAGGGGATTTCTCAACCCAGCTTGATGAGAGCACAGACAACTTTGTTGGTTTACAGAAGGTGCTTGTGGGAAAATGACTTTGTGGAGGAACTGTTATGTTGCGTGACGGATGAACAAATATTTTGTGCATTTAATAACTACATGGTTACAAATGAGGGCTGGACTGGGACAAGTGTAAAGGCATAAAAAAACACAACCGGCCTGTGGCTGATACAGCTTTTTTTGTTGTAAGGATTGAATCTTTGAACGCCTCTGTGGTCGAAAGGCTCAAAACTACATAGGAGTTGATCAAAGAAGTGCTTGGAAAGACGGATGAAGCCGGAATCCACTGAAGCATGGAGCAAAATCAAAAACTGCAGGAAAAGTTTGAAAGCTGCTTATTGCAAGACTAAAAATCAAAACGGCAATAGTGGTTCTAACTCGGCCAATTTTCATTTTTTTTTTCATTTATATTTTTCAAGCCTATATTATATTTATATTTCTGGTTTATATTTGACACTTCCCAGCAGGTGTGCATGTTGACGAAATGTTGTCCATGCAACTGCAGCTACTGTCTTGTCGTCAGCACATCTGATTTACACAGATCAGCAGCGGCATGATAACATCAGTTACCAAATGATCCTCCTGTCTAGTTAGCTCTAGTTACCGAACCTTTCAAGCTCCAATGCACAGAGCTTTGGAGTGGAAACTAGAACCAAAAGCATAAGCCAAATCAGTTTACTGGGCCACAGTTCATCTACCTGATCAGACTGTTCAGCTTTACTTAAAATGTTGCTGAATTGAACTACGACCACACCACATCAGGCTTTTCCAGGTGTTTCTCTGCCTTTGTTGTATCGCCAGCTCTCCAGCGGCCCTCCATGACGTAATCACCATGACGTGGCTGCTAGGAGGTTTGTGGCACAACTGCAAAACCCTTTGTTGCCCTTTTTGAAGGGGAGTTTACTTCCTGTTTGCGTGGGACTGACTGCATCTACCATCCTGATAACATCATAAATCCCAAATTGTTTACTGCACCTTTCCTTTTTTTTTTTTTTTCCCTTTTCCCACCCCAAACCCTTTTCCCTCCCATTTTCCATGTGAAAATGGGCTTGCACACTCACACTTGCTCCAACACGTCTGCAGGCACCACTTTGAGCACAACGGCTTTTTGCTAGTGCACCACACCCAGAAATATAGCAGAGCAAAGGAGGAAATATCACTTGAAGAGGCAGCATGTGATAAATTCGAGTTTGAATAGGTAACTATCAATAAATGAGGATTATTTGGCTACCCAGTGCATAAAAAAATAATTTCCCAGCTGCTTTGATGCTAAATAAGTCTAAAATCTGGCAACATCTCTGGCATATTTTCATTGTTTTTACACAAATTACACAAAACTGCAGTGGTGACAAAATATGAAACAGAAAATGCCCTTGCACCTGACAGAAATTAAAGTGTTGATGATAAATAAACCATTTGGTTCTAACAGAAAACATCCTTGCGGCGCCATGTGTATGTTCATTCCCACCCGTCTCATTCTCTCCCATTTTCGCCGCCGCATGTCACTTGCTCGCTTCTGTCTCGCTGCATCCTCACTTGTCACTCAACGCAGTGTCTGCGCCTCATCCCACTCGCCACTCTCACCTGTGTCTATCTGTGTCTAGAATCTCTAGTGCTTTTCTCCCTCATAAGCAGACAGTTTGACCTCCATTTCACATCTAATGCCCACGACCTGCCCAGGCACCGGACCTGCAGCCCGAAGGTCCACCGCCGCTCCCTCCCTCTTGTCCTGACATCCTGTATATAAGCAAGGGATGACTGACACACCTGTGACATTTAATTTTACAATAATCCACCACCTCACTGTGATGAAAACCTCATACCTCAAAAAATGTCAGTTTTTCCAGGAACTAAGAAAAAGACCTATTATTTATCCAGGGGTGTTTTGAGGGGGGGTTTTCATAAGCACGTGAGGTTGGGAAATTTTCTCACAGCTATTGAGGAACCACGCAATCCTTCAAGTGAAGTGAAACAGAAAAATCACCACAATGGCAGCTAGGAGTTTTTTTTTGCACGACAACAGCCCCGGTTGTACAGAATATGTGGCGTGTTTGTGCTTCTCTCTGCTTTCTGGATGACTGACTGGATTCTAGTCACTACAGCATATTATGTTCCTCTTTGCGGCTCTGTAGACGTGATACTGCACCGTCTGTCTCTCCCTCTCTCTCTCTCTGTCTCTCTCTCTCTCTTCTCTTTCTCTCTGTGTCCCTGAGGTTTTGCACGTTGCTGTACATTTTAAGTTCAGAGCGAAAACACTTTTCCAGAATTTAGACTGTTTCTCTTACAGCGCGGTTCCAAGGTTTTTTTGTTTGAGTGCCGGATCATCATACACCTAACAAATGGTGTACTACTTGCTTGGTGCTGCTGAATGAAAACCTTGCCTGTGCAACTTTTGACAACAGCTTTAGTTTTCTGCTGTATGACCATGGACGCACTGTGGTTTGATTTGCATGATTTTGCTACACTTCCTCAATCTATCAAGGTCCTCTTAGAGCTTAACGGGATAATTCACCCATTTTGATTTTTTTTTTTAATTAGTTCATTTACCATGCACATATATGGTGGAAATATTTTCTTGCGTGGGTCTATGAGGTCTCTGTGTTGCTCAGTTACAACGATTTCTGACAGGCGCTTGAAATGTACATGAAATATGTGCGAGAGAGGGGAGAAAATAAGACTCCAGCCACAACATTACTCGCCGGCTAACTTTTACCACTTTGGAATTGCACAAGTTTCCCGGCTGCAGGAAACACACGGCTTTAAACAGTCATTTGAGCAAAACTATCATCCATGTGAGTTATACGTGCAGTTTGGGTACCAGAATGGAGCATCCAGCCAGTATCCAGCCCTCAGTAATGATGAAGGGAAGATAGCACTGCGACTGTCTAGGGGGCCGGTAAAATAATGTATTTTTTTCTAAATAGGTCAACTGTCTCTTTAAATAAACATTTAAATAATTCAAAATGATGTGACTTGTAAGATTACACACACCAACACATATAGCAATCTCCAGGGAAATCAAGCACAAGGTCAACTGTTCAGCCAAGCCTGGATCAGACTGATCTGGGACCCTTGTCATCCCCGAATCATCCCCCCCTCCTGCTCGCTGCAGCGTCTGCTCACTCTAATATGCTCTTATAGTTAAGTAAAAGAAAATGTCTTCCTCTCTCTTTAGTTCTCATGTCCTTTCCTTGCACTTGTCTCAGAGGTGATTATTCTGAGGTCACAGGAATAAAGTCAAGACGCAGCGGCTCTGACCCTTGTACTTCTTATTATTCCTCGCTTCTATTCCTCTGTTGCACTCGCGGTGCATTGCTTTTGCTAAAATGTAAATCTACAAAGGAACGGAAAATTAAAACCCTTTGCTTAGCTCGATGTGTCTGCCTGTTCAGAGTAGCTGCTGTAGTTGATCCCAAAGCGTCAACTGGCACCGAAAACTCATGTGCCACCTTTTCCAGCAAAACTTTCCGGGGCCAAAGTCCTTGGCTCTTGCTCTTGGAAGACGGTCCAGGAGAAAAAATTGAGCACCTTGAGATCAGCAGCAAATGTGGGACCTGAGAGGGAAAGCAAAAGCAATTGTTACCTGTTACCAAACCTGCGAAAAGCAAGAAAATGTTTTATTTTTTTAATAGTACTTACCAGATACACTGATTATTATATACTGTGCACAGTAAAATCAGCTTTCACAGTCCGTGCTGTATATAGGACCAACCAGTAGGTGGCAGAGTAGACGTCAGGGGGTGATTGTTCAGCCAAGGAAATTGGTCGGAATTGGCGAGTATGTTTGCTCTCTGTTTACCTCTTTGAATAAAAATAAAAGCATCTCTTTCTGAACTGGAATCATGTTCAGCATCAATACCAGTGTATTACAAACTTGATGCAAATAAGCAGGAGGTGTCCGGTCATCTGTGTGTGACTGACGACAGCAAAACAGTAAACAAGGAAGATGTCGAAGCTGTCTTTATGTTCATGATTATTTGCTACCGTGCTGCTGCGATGCTGCGTTTGGTTTTGAGACGCTCAGAGGTGAGATTGAGGATGCTAGAAAAGCCAGAGCTGGAGGGAAGAATTGGTAAATGGACTGCATCTCAAGAGCGCTTTTCTAGTCTTCTGACCACTCAAAGCGCTTTATGAGGTCTGCCTTATATCCACACATATTCACACGCTGATGGCAGATGCTGCCTGTAAGGTGCCGAGCTGCCAATCAGGAGCTGCCCATCAGGAGTGGTTTGTGGTTAGGGAGCTCGAGATTGAACCAGGAACCCTCCAATTACCAGGCGACTGCTCTACCTCCTGAGCCACACCGCCCTCAGACTGCTTCATGGAGATCAACTGTGGCATGGTGTGTAGTCACAAACAGAGAGGAAAGGTATGTTTTTCTCACAATTACCGGCACGATCTCTTGATAAAATGGTAGCAGGGACCGTTTTGGGGCCCAGGAGTTCAATCCCTGGGGGAAAAAACAAGAATCGGTCCTTGGGGTAGAAACTGAGGGTAAGAGTCCTGGTTCCTCAAAATGGTTCCTGTGCTCCTACAGTGGAAAGGGGGTTTTAGTAAGTGAGGACGCCCAATCCAAAAACAGATCTCGTCTAGCCTTCACAATCTCAGAGCATTCAGAGAGGCCTTAATGTCCCAAGCGACTGTTGAGCTGTTGAGCTCATCGCCCCCTCCGACATCTGGCGCTATCATTGATCTGATAACACATAAATGCACCCAAGACACAGTAAAAATCTGATCATCCATCTGCTCGGGAACGCATTTGGCGACACTGACTACACCCAATGCAAAGTGCCTCTAATCTGCATCTAGCAGCTACGCAAACGGAAACAAACTTTTGTGCAGGGATCCAACCGGGACACATGCAAATCGAACAGGCGGCAGGCAGCTCAGACACTAACATCCTTGTCAAAAGTGGATTATCAGGATACTCGCAGATGGCAAACAGGCAAGGCAAGGTATTACAAGAGGAAGTGATGTTTCTTAGAGGACGAGACATCGGATTTCAGTGTGTATACGCTTGCGAATGCCAGGTGGAAAAACCCAGAATTTCTAAAATCTCAAGGACTTGAGTCTTCCTGATTTTGAGTTGCAGCTCCAAACCTCAGCCGTCTCAAAGCGTTCAAATCCCTCTCCGACTCCTCTGCTTGTCTTTATCTGTTGTACATCTCCTCCTCTGAGAGTGGTAAAGATTCAACAGACGAAATTAATTATAAGAGATAATGGTGTCTGTGATAGTTTGTGTAATCCAGCTCCATCAGATCTAAACACAATCTGGATATGAGACACATGTTAATGCCGAGATGAGTGCAATAACACTGAATATCACAATGTTGGTAGCAATATTTTCTACCATATCAAGAGATGTTGGAGGTCAGTGGGTTCGATTCATGTGTGTGTAACATTTAATGTAGGAGATTTAGAGGAAAAATTAGAATCGCATAAAATTATGGATATTGTCTAGGCATAAAAGGGGACTGTCAGCTAAATGGACACATGGAGGACATTTGCACATGGATAACCCGTGGATATGGTGGAGCATCATGGTACAGCTTCTACAGCAGTCGTTTATTCTCCAGACTTGAATTGGATATGTCTTTTTTGTCTGTCAAGCACGTACACACACACACACACACACACACACACACACACACACACACACACACACTTCTATCTGCCTCTCCAGCTCGACTAAACAGCAGGGGTCCAATATAATCCTGTAGCAGTGTAATGTGTATGCAAGCTCTTCTTATGTGTGTGTATGTGTATGTGTGTGTGTGTGTGTGTGTGTGTGTGTGTGTGTGTGTTTTTGGTTGTGTGTAAGACGCCTCATCAGGGAAGACAACTCCACTCAATAACAACAACTCAAGCACTTATGGTGTGTGTTGTGTAGATAGCTTTGCCAGTGTGTGTGTGTGTGTGTGTGTGTGTGCGTGTGTGTGTGTCTGTCACTGGAAAAAGACTAGTCGGCCTACCCATAACGAATTGTGGCCTACCGTTTGATGTCCTTTGTTTGGCTCTGAGGTGCCTCTTTTGAAGTGCAGCAAGTATGGTCATTTGCTGTGTGTGTGGTGTGTCTGTGTGTGAGTGTGTGTGTGTGTGTGTGTGTGTGTGTGTGTGTGTGTGTGTGTGTGTGTGTGTGTGAGACAGAGAGAGACAGACAGAGAGTGAGAAAGATCCATATGTGTGATTAACACACTGCAGTCTGCGGGGAGAGATAACTGCTGCCAGCTGGTCACCCAGAGACTCCAGTGTGTGTGTGTTTAATTTTTTGTGTGTTTTTATGTGTGTGTGTGTGTGTGTGTTTGTTTCCATGTGTGTGATAATCAGTATGACTCACTCACTGGGGTTTCTCAGTATCCAGTTCTTTAATTTAGTCTCAACAGTAAACTCCATCTTGCAGCATGCATAAATTCATCTCGATCACATCACCTTACAACCTTCTGCACTCAAAGTTCAGAAGAATATTTTTTTTATTTCATTTTTTTCAGCACAAAAAAAAAAACAAAAAAACACAACAACAACACTTTTCCCTTGAGCTGCAAGCATTCTGGAGAAGCAGTTTACATAATGGAGGCTTTCATTCCCAAAAATAAAATGTCACCGATTTTGAAAAATCTGACATCTATACTCAAAGTAAAAGCTTTCTTCCATAAAACTAAAGCTCATTGTATATAAAACAAATAACACTGTTGACTGTGGATTGTGAATAGATGTGCTGCTGTTGTTCAAGAGTGCAAGACCTCACTGAGCGCATATTCAGAAATCCATTCAAATAACAGCAACAGCAATATCATCATAACACAGGAAAAGTGCCACTGACTTGCAGACAGATCTCTGAGACGTTACAAGGACATCGAGATTGATTCATTTTCAGAAAAATGAAATAAACACGAGGATAGAACTTATAACTACTACAAAAATGTGACTATATCGAGGACAAATTTTGATCAATACAAAGTTTGGACAATGCAAATACAGAGGAATGGGGCGTTTTGTTAATCTGGTAAAATGGGAGGAAACAGCTAATGACGGACAGCTGGCACAACCAATCCCGGCCCTGATGAAGCTGCTGGACGCGTCATGACTCACTGTGATTGGTGAAATAATCATACATCATTTTCTGAGATGAACTGTTTCAGGAAGAGTTTTGAAAATGATTGAGATCATGAAATCACTCGAGGGGGACTTTAAAATGTTTAAATGGCCTAAATGAGACAGCATATGTGAGGGTTTTTTTTTTTCTACACATGATTTCGAGACTAAATTGCCAATATGGAAAAATATCACTCAACTGCATCTTAAACACATTAAAAACCCATTGCATTTGTTAGCAACACGTTATTCCAAACCATTAACTTTAAGAAACCGTGCGCTTCATGCTGTTCCAGTCAGTGTAAGGTTGATGGTATCAGACGTACTGGGTGGGAAAATTAAACTCGGGGCGGTGAGAGTGAACAAGAAGGGTTGTGCCTCAACAGTGGCTGCCACAGTGCCCTTGGGCAAATTACCTAACACTCAGCCGCCGCGCTGGAGCTGCTCTCTGCACCCAGCAGTGTGAGACTGTGGCTGTGCTGGGCAGTTTCCAGGAATGGTGTGAATCTGAGCCAGGGTGTTAGTGCAAAAAAAAAAAAAAAAAAAAAAAAAACAGCACACATGCTCAGTCAACCATCCCAAAATAAAGGCTAAATAAAATTTAAATAAAATGTCAAAGGGAACAACTCTCGGTGCCCCGGCTACAGAGAGCGAGCCGAGACACTGTTTTCCATCTGACTGGCTATGAGAGGCCCGGTGGTGAATGTCCTCTAATGCAATCTAGACCTGCCAACCTGTTTTAAAGTTGATGTTGGTATTCTCCTTTAAGGTCCGCATCACAGCATGGACAGAATCAATACAGAAGTACACAAGTAAGAAGTGAAGTACTGCCAAAATAAACCCCAACAGGGTGCTTTTGTATCACCCTAAAGGGGTTTTATTTTGCAATAACAACTGTCTGGCCATACATCATCTTGTGTAATACACTGTTACTAATGACAGAAATAACTTGGAAAATTAACACATAATATTAAATGCATTTATGATGCAGCCCAGATGTGCTGCAGCAAGTCAGCGTGAGGTGTTGCCTTCAGGTGTCAGCCGGTGAGTGAGCACTCCCTTTAAAAAATCACCTGACCCTGGTACACTGCGTTGCTGCGTCACGTCCCAGCCATGTGTCTGCCATCAAAGTTTGCCCAAATCTGATTCCCAGTGATGATCATTTTATTTTGCCAGTGAAAAATTAATAATAAAAGAGGCACATATACTTAAGAGCTAATTCTGATTTTAATTGAGAGCTCACACGATACATAAAATATGTCATTACTGTGTGTTTGACTTACTGTATGAACAGCATAGTGTACATATTTATAGATATTTTGCAAAGAGTGGACATTTATTTGGAAAAAAAAAAATACTCCTAAACAACACTTTACATGTTTTTTCTTCAGTAAAGGCGGAGTTGTTGCAAATGATACTCCACTGTGTTTGGCACCTCGCAAGCATGCAATTGAGTTGATGTAACTGGGCTGGCAACACCCACTGCACAGCTGGTAATTTAGCCCAGTACACATTACAGTCTACTCCTCATTACTATATTATAGTCTATACCATAGACTATAATATGAGCCATAAAGGTGTTTTAGTTTATGTGTTTATATGTTACCTTGTGTTTTGATTTGATATCCATGGTGCGGTGACTTTTTGGTGTACCTGCATAAAAAAATGCCCTACAGAACATAACACACCAAAGACAGAAAACACCAATTGTGTTTAAAGCGGCTGTGCAATACTTTTGACCGGTCGTCTTATATTTTTGCACAGTATATATTCTTCGATTTCTTGATGTCACTGTTTTACGTGGAGCGGCAATTGTGATTAAAGTGTTGATGACAATGGCAATAAACTCTCCTGACTTAGCTTGATATGATGTATCAAAACTGCTTGGAGAAGTTATTTATAACGACAATCACTGATCACAAGTATATTTCCACTGAGTACCTTTACTGACCAATCAGGATCGAGCATTGAAAACAGCTGGTTCATAATAATAGAATAAAGCGCTTTCCCCCCCCCTTGATAAACCAGGCATTTTGACCCGCTACAACAGGTTTACAAGGGGCCAACTTGGATCTAGAGCCATAAATATTGCTCTACACACGGGGGGCAATGTCAGCAACTTCCTGTATCAAAAAGAGCAGAATTGAATGGCACCTTTTCTTTTTTTTTTTTTTTTTTTTTTTTTTTTTTTTTTGTCTAGGACACAGACGCAGTGCTGTGCTGTGTGCGCGCTGGCTGCCAGTCCTTCAGTGGTGACATTTGATGCCAGTGGGAAGGGGGGAGCTGGGCAGAAGCAGGGCAGACATCGCCATGAGGGCCTTTGGGGGAAATGAATGAGAGGAATGCCAATGCCGAGTTAAATACCGAGTTTGTTTTCATCGATCTACGCATGCATTTGCAGAGTGTGTGCATGTGTGTGTGTGTGTGTGTGTGTGTGTGTGTTTAACAAGGGACGGAGACAGGCGGCGAGGGGAATGTCAGGTATAAGGTTGATGTACAGGACAAAGATGCTGAGTATGTGTGTACCTCTCAGTCTGTCGTTCTTCCTCTGGTCTAATAATAACTTGCGGTCAACAGTGTTGTCTGACTTCAATGGCACGGCAGAATCAGAGGTGTACACTGCAAAAAAAAAAAAAAAGTATTAAGGCCCTTCAACTTAAAAGCCACTTTGAAACTGTAAGTTGACTAAAATATTACTGAATAATTAGGTCAAAGATCATTTTGTTGTTTTAATATCTTAAAATTCAAGGAGTGCACGTAACACAATGAGGTCTCGTCATGCTGTGTTTATTAGCTGAATGTGCTAATTGATGAACCCCATGCTATTGTTATTTCACCGGTAGGGTTTTCAGTGGGAGTTCATGTGTCAAAAGCAATTATACCAAATGCAGAGATGTGAGCAGCTGAATCTGCACTGGGCCAAGAGGTCTAGAGAGAGTGAGCATCTATTCATCTTTAAAATATTTTTAAAATCTGTCAAGTATCAAGTATCAAGGGGTAGGCATTGAACTGAGAACTAATTTTAGTCATGATTATTATTTTCTTTTCTTTTTTTTTTTTCATTATCAGAAAGAGATCTATGATTCACCTAACATGCACTCCTTCCAAGTCTCTGTGCTGCAATTTTATTCACAGAGGAAGATGGAAATCTGTCTGGAGAGCAACTTCATATGCAATATATTAGGAAAGCAAGCTAATAAGCCAGCGGTGCTTCCCACTAAGCTGTTATATGAACATTTAAGTGCATGTTGGACAGTACACTCATTTAATTCACAATTTGAAGATGTAATTGTGATATGAAGCTAATAACAAGCAATTGTGAGTTGGGACTGACCTTTGACATCGAGCTAATGATTAAAGATGAGTCGATTTCACTTGACTGATCCTGGTTTTTACTGTGAATGGCGCTGCTGTATGGCAATAATGTAACCGCACAGACCTTTCGCCTGTGTGGACAATTAGAGCGGGCGTGCTTATTACTGGGAGAATTTCATCACAAAATGAGTTGAAGAAAAATGAAAAACATGACATCTGCTCTTCCGAAATGATCAATAGGACAAGATGAAAACAAACAACAATGCTTGAGACCTTGAATGGCCTAATAACAGGGAATATTTTCTCCAATATAATGAAGATAAATTCATTCGGGGGCCCCTTTCATAACTTGGAGCATTTGCTGCAGCCGTCTTGCACTGCGGGAGTACAAAGGGACAGAGAGGCTTAGCAGCGTGGGGGCAATCTGATGAAGACAAAAAAGACCAATCAGCCCTTCGGATGCCGTTTTGAATATTAAAACAAAATCAACAAGCCGTTTTGAAACCTTGCAACTTGTCCCCCCAGTGACTTTCCATGGAGCCATTTCCATTTCCAAATCTGCATTGTCTGATGTTCAAACAATTGCTGGAAAATAAAGAAGAGGGTTTAAAACCCTTGGTCAAGCAAATATCTCTTCAAGGCAGGAGGTTCTGGTGGAAATGAACTGAGGACGGTTGCACACTTGATTGATTTTCATGGAGAGAGCTAACTGGGGTTGTAAGTAATTTAGGCTGTAAGTGGGCAACGGGCCTAAGTGATACAGAGAATAAATGAATCAAAGTCATAAGCCCTGTCTGGGTGGGATTAGTTTTGCCAGAGGAAGTCAGGTAATGTCATTTTCATACACGCAATTCAGTCCATTGCAACACATTATTTGTGACTATTATTTGTGTGTCCTCTCGGGAAGTAATAGCTACAGGAATAATAACTTCTGTTTTTCAGTGATCTCTCCAATGTCCTGTGAAAATACAAGTATCATCCAGATCCACACTCTCATACAGTTTGATTGCCAACAGTCTGTTTTGCATGGCACTTAAAATGTCCTATTTTATCCCTCACTGTGTTGTTTGTTGGATTTTTTTCCCCCCCCAGATCTAAATACTTGTAGCTGGAAGCAGAGTGTGACATAGTTGCAAAAATAAAACCCCTCCTTAGTAATTTTGGAGACTATCATAATAGATTTATTGCACACAGATTGTTCCACGAAATTGTCCTGCAATCAAAATCCTGCCCAGATTGAGTTATATAGTGAGAAACCAAAGATTTGGCTGCTCACACATGGCCTGGATATTATTTATTTCAGCCATTACATTGGCTACAGGAAGACTTGTAATTTAAAAAATTCCTTTTTTTTTTTTTAAATCTTAATATGAGAAGTGAATAATGAATCTCATTTTCATGGCTGGGTGTGACTATTCAGGCAGGCTCTCTCATGCGTGGAAGAGGAGGGCAGCTAAAATAGAAGGCTCTGCAGCTTCTTCAAGTTCCTCATATTTAATCCCATTCCAGTGTCAATAACAAAGTCCCAGACAAAAATCAATCAATCCCCGAGAAGAAATTGGATCCAATTCAAATGTAAGTAGGTAATTTACCCTGTTGTGGTGTCTTGGGAGCGGAAGAGAGCGGGAAGAGCGGTGCTTGAGTGAAGCCGTGGGTCAGTGCTGCAGACGGGCCTTGTATTATTACTTTGGGCACGCTTTGTCATCGCTGCACAAGTCAGCCCACTGCAGAGAGGGACAGCATGTTTGCACTTTAGCGTATTACTTAAATTGTGTGTGTGTGTGTGTGTGTGTGTATTTGTGTGGAAAAGGCAGGTTGATTAAGTTATTGATGAGTTTAGCCCATGACTGCATTCTTCGACTGCTGTGTGTGTGTGTGCGTTTTAGAGGTAGTTTGATTAATGCAGTGGTTTTCGCTCATTACTGCACTGTTCCCTCGCTGTGTGTTTGCACGTGTGCATTCATGTGTGTCAAAGGTACCTTAACTCATCGATGACTTTGGCTTGTTACTGCAGGATTCTTCTGTCCGACATCATGTCTGTGCTTGCGCTCCTGTATGTGTTGGAGGCAGGTTAACTAACTAATCAATAAGTTGAGGCTTGTTACCAGAAGATTTTTTTTTCTGTTCGATTTTTTTGTTTGTGTCTACGCCCACGCGCTGCCTGCATGTAGCCGTCCATCTCTTTTGCTCGGCTTTGCAAATCCTGTGCTTCAATCCCACTGTGGTAACGTGAGCTCGCACTCCATAAAGAGTTAAAGCCTCCTAAGGCCAACCGGAGCTCTTTGTTTTGAGGATTACATCGGGCCTTCCACATGGAGAGCCTGAAGAACAAGTTGCTGCTGCCAAGTTACCCAGCATTATGCATGGTGAGCGTTTACCCAGGGTGACGGCTGCACTCCTCAAGGTGATGCTGCTCCTCCAAGTGAAATAAACAAAGGTATTGTCGTCATAAATGTTTCATGACCAGGGAGAGCATCTATCCTAATCTGTTTGCTGTGTGTGTGTGTGTGTGTGTGTGTATGAGTGCATGCGCATCAGATTGTCGGTGTGTGAGTGTGCATGCATGAGTGTTTATACAGTACGTGCCTCTGTGTGCAAATGTGTGTTTGTGTGCATGCATTTTTTGTTTACAGCTGTGTGTCTATGTCTGTGCACTTGTCTGTGCACGTGCAAGTATGACTCAGTGTGTGCGCCTGTGCATGCATTGATGTTAATGTGTGTGTGTGTCTGTGCATGTCCATGCTAGTGTGTGGTGAGAGTGTGCATGTGTGTTTGGGTTCTTATTTCTGTGTACTTGTGTATGCTATGTGCACACGGGTATGTGTGTATGTGTGTGCATGTGCATTTTTCTGTGTGTGTTTCTGTGTGTGTGTGTGTGTGTGTGTGTGTGTGTGTGTGTGTGTGTGTGTGTGTGTCTATTCATGGATTAATTCATTATACCTGTTGATTTAATGTTTGAATCTTACTTTTTACTCAGTCCTCATGTGCGGGCAAATGCAAAAGGGTTGTATTCATTTCAAGACTCCATACTGGTTGTACAGATTTTGTTTCCTGACAACTAAACCAGACACAAAACAGGGCTAAAGTGTACTTTGGATGTAAATTAACATGTTTCAAATTGCCAGAACCACCCTGCAATCTGACCACTTGGCTCTAAGAAGCCATTTCTGTATTCTGGTCATTATTGCAGCAGCTGTGAAAAATGATTTTCCTTAACTCTTCAGTAACATACTAATCCACAGCTTGGTGCTCTGCTGAGCCTAATGTCATGCTACACACCAGTAAAACAGGCCGTGCTTAATGAGATTCAGAAATAATACTAAACAGACTCCGGCCAAATGATTGCAACAGCGTGTGCTCGTATGTGTATAAATATGCATGTTTGTGAGTTCGTAAGCGCTCATTTGTGCATCGACCAAAACCGGTTTCTGCATGTGTATGTTTTTGAGTGTGTGCTTGAGCCCATGATGTGTGTTGCCTAATTATCCCGACGCTTTAAATTAGAGGGCATTAACAGCAGAAAGGCTTGGTGTGACCTTTGAACAGGAGATGCTTAAAGCCTTTGCTGTGTTCATAGCAAAGTGGTTATGAGTTGATTGCCTGGCTGCTGCCTTCACCAGAATAGCTGAAGTGATTCATTCCAAAATGCAATGTGCAATGAGAAAAAAACATTGAATCATGATTTAATTTTTTTTTTTTTTTAAATATTAAAGACATATTAAGTAAAAACAGTTTTTGGTCAACCAAGGACTTAACCAATTTTATCCATACGTGTTGTGACAGTGGAGCTATTTTTCTATTAGTGTGGGAGCCACATTTCTGTCTTTTGATTGAAACGTTTAAGTTAAATGTACACAAGGCAAGATTTCAATGTAAGAAAATACACTAGAATATTTTAGTCTAAATCATGAAACTGGGGCTACTATATTGAAGAGTATCCCACCCCCCCTACTGGAGGTGTTTACTTGATTTGCTCCGATGAAATTCTGTTTTTGGGTGTGGAAAACGCGACGCACCAACATAAAGATCTTTTGCCCCACTTGTCTCAGTGGCATCTTTCGCTATAAAGCATCACTGGGTTGATAAATATGAGTTTGCTGAGTGCAGCTTTTCTGACACGTTACATCATTTCTGGATACTGAACTCTGAAAAAAAAAAAACTGAAACAGTTGGTGCTTGCTGCTGCTTTAGGCTGCCAATGTACAAAGTTGGCTATTGCAGCTGTAATTCCCTTGTGTATTTTAATGCAATCTTAATGTAACTGTTTTACTGAGACACAAACGGACAAGTGACTTTTCTTTAGCATTACAGATATCAGTGTTACACATAATCTTACCCTGGACACGTGAATGGTTTTGTTGTCAGAGTGCCTTATATGCATTTACTATTAGAGCACCATAGAGCAAACTATGGAACTGTCTGCCTGAGCTCAGACACACAGAGTCTCAAGTTTCTTTTAAATCTCCTCCCTAATCTTTTCTCTTGGTGAAAGTGCTGAGAAATGTTTAATGCATGTTTTATTTATGCTGTTTTTATTCCTATTTATTTGATCTTATTCATTTTGTTCTTTACTTCCTCCATGCTCACGTCCTTTGGCCGTAGTCTCATTTTATCTGCTATTTCTGGTTTTTAATTTCTCTCTGTAAAGCACTTTGTAACACTTTGTAAAGGCTCTGCAGTTTTGACTGTTTCGCAGAACTTATGCACTTTTTTCTGTGGCACAAACTGTATGCCACCCTGGAGTGTTAGGTAAATGCCCACAATGCAAATGTGTGTGGGTGTTCCTGTGCATGTGCATTGAATTTCAGTGGGTTTGGCCATGCTGAAATCAGATGAGAGAGAGAGGGCTACATAACATATTGGATGAGTGGTTCTCTCTCTGCTACAGTCATTTGGATAATTTAGAGAGCTACATCTTGTTCATCTCCAATTGCCTTCACACCGACTAAAGAAAAGGTCATTTCTCTCTCTCCGTCTTTTTTCTTTTATTCAATCCCTCCCCGACTCTCCTCCTCCTCATCTGCCATTAGAGAGGCAGAATTGCACTTTATTGTTATCTTTTTTCTCATTTGCCCTATTAAATCTCACTGAGATAAAGTGGCTTTTTCCGAGGGACTCCTGGCTAAGACGGCAGCAGTGCTTAATCCCAGCAGACCCTCGATATATAACAGCTAGAAGCAGGTTGGCCTTGTGACTGCGGGGTCACAGGACTGAATCCCTGTACTAGCTGGGAAAATCTGAGTAAATCAGCAGTGCTCTCAACAACACCAGTGAGGTGCCTTTGAGCAAGGCCCTTAAACCTTGACCGCTCCAGTGGAGGCGCTTAATGCCCAGCTGTAGAAGACTAGTTGTACTCTCTGACCTATAATACAGTACAGACAGTGAAGTGGGTTTTGCCCATGGGCACAAATGAACCTCCTGCTACCTCCCATGATTCCCAGAGTGTGATGTCAATGCAGCATAGGCAGGACTCAGGGTAAGGGAGTTATGCTTGTGCTTATGTTCACCCCATATGGGACGGAAGATAGAGGTCGGAAAGATTCCTGTATATGATTTGCTCACATCAGTTGGAAAGTATAATAAGTGAACAAGATAGTAAAGTGTAAACCTTTCTGAGAATATTCCACATAACTGATTTTTTTTTTTTTTTTGCAGGAGACCCCCCATATCTGTAATGATGTGAACCATTAGTGCGGTGCAGGCTCCTACATTCCCATGGGTTCAATCGGTTGTTAAAGAAGGATAACAGCATCAATCAGTGCCAGCTTTAGAGGAAAGAATGCTAAGGTCAGCCCTGTCCAGATTAAAGGACACGCAGTTAGAACAGTGTCCTCATACACGCACATGGGCGTTCACATGGATAACAAGCTGAACTGGACAGAGAACGCCAGCGCCATCTTCAAGAAGGCCCAGTCCAGACCGTGTTTCCTCAGGAAGCTCAGATCTTTTGATGCCACATATGTTTTTATCAGAGTATTGCAGCAAGCATCCTGTTCTGTGCGGCCGTCTGTCGGGGGAATTAGCCGAACAGTCGAGGACAGGAACAAGCTCCTCAAACCGATCAGGAGGGCAGGATCCATTACTGGAATGACCCCAGATTCCCTGGAGGCGATTACAGAGCGGAGAACAAGAAAGAAGCTCAGTCGTAATCTGGCGTGTGGCGACCTCCCTCTATATGGTGTTTTTAATGACCCAAAAAGCAGCAACTGTCTAGCAACTGTCCCCGAATGCCCTAAAAGATTATGGAGGACATTTGTAAGCAACAGCAGTCAGGTTTTTCAATGTACGTTGCTGACAAATGATGATGCTGCAGTGGTGGTGGTGCTTGCTATATAAAATCACCTGTTGCTCAACTGAATGCACCGCTGACATCACCGCCCATCAAGGCATCAAGCATTGACAAGGACTGCAGAGACTCAATTGGCTTTCTAAAGTTTATTCATGTTGTTGCAAGTATTGTTTGTGGACGTGTGTGTGTGTGTTTATGAGCATGTAAGTTATGTGTATTCCTAATTTCCCATCTTTTAGAGCTAGATTTGTGCTATTTCTCCTACTTAGGCTGAGTTGCTCATCGTTTTTACAAAATTACCTCACTTTAATGGAGCTCGTCAAACAAAGTGCCACCTCTCTTTAATTTCATGGCACGCATTCTCCAACAATGCAAATACTGTGTTTTGTTCTTTATGTTCATTCGAAATAACAACAGTGTTTTCTTATTAAATGGATGTTTCCTGACACACTAATTAGATTGGGCTGCTGTCATTCTAAAGGAATTTCTGCCAAGTGGCTAAACCCACGATGTGATGAAGACATCACTCCTGCTAATAATGAAATCTGGGGAGAACGGCACGGCAATCATGTTAACCAGCAGCTAGAAAAAAAAAGAAAAGGATGTAAGGATGCTTGCTGAGCAAAACAAAAACAAGATTACATCATCGTATGGCAATACTGTCATAAATAACACATTTAAAAATAACAGTACCACGGGCTATGAAAGACCCCTGAATTGTACAGGGACTAAGAATGGCATCCTCTTGATCATCACATGGTTGAACATCATCACACTGAGGTGAATCGGCAGCTGATAGTGCTGGGTTGATATGAACCCCTGAGATCTGTGACCATCCATATTAGCACTGAACATCTTGTTCGGCCCTACAGACTGCAGTTTGAGAGTTAAAGGCCAAGTGCACACTAAGTTAAGGCCAAATGCACACTTAACCTAACTATGGTTTGCAAGATAAAGGTCAAGTGCATACTAATCTGGTGAAATCTGAAAGCATCGTTTTTATGTCAAATTATTTTCCGTCCTTACTTGCAATTTCACAAAGTTTTCAAAAAGTTTGCCATCGACACCAAAGACACTTAAAATTCTTCAACAGGTATGCACAGAACAACACGTGTATTAATTTGCCCAAAATGTTGATTGTTTTGGTTCCAGCAAAGTGAAGGGGAAACAGCAGCCGAATGCCTGCCACTCATCTGCCACTGCCAGCCGACATTAAAACATTGAATTGAATGGCAGCAAATCAGCTCCAACAGACGCACATCTCACGCAATGCTGCTGGACCATTTTCAAAATTTGAATGCAGGCAAGACTCTGACATCAGGTCTCATAGCAACAGACAAACATGGATATTGTGGGTGCAGCTCAAAGCTGCGCTCAGAGGGCTTAAAGGATTACTTCGCTGATTTTTAACCTCATCTGTGTGGTGTGAAAAACGTCTGCAGGTGTTGCTGGTGTTCTCTGTGTCTCTGACGGGCAGCTGCAAAAGCGCCGCCGTTTGATTCATAAAGTGACGAAGTCGATGTCAAGGAAGAGCGGCAGTTCAGCTTGGGTAGCCGGGGTCGTGCTCTAGATGACGCTCAAAAACAAAGCTTCCCTGTTGTCTTTGTACGTTTCCAACAGCGACAATGGCATCCCAAAATATGAGTGCTGAGGATTTTATGGATGAGGATACATTTTACAGTGCTTTGGCTGACTGGGATATGCAGCCCTACTTATTCAAACGAGAGTATACAGCCGTAGAAACGCAGTGGAGAGAAGCCAAGACGCTGATTGCATTAGGCTGCATTCAGACCGAATTTGGCTCTATGGCACCTTCCTGCAGGGTTGCGTTCAAGTGTGGGCATGTTTATTTGTGCTCTAGAACATAACCACTGTAAAAAAAAAAATCAGAGAATAACGTTTTATTTTTTCTGATTCGCTGATTTGATCTTGCCACCTCAGCTCCCTCTCTTCATTCAATCTCTAGCTCGCTCGACCAGTGCTGCTCTCCCTATCCCTCTTGCCATTTCTCCTATGAACGCATGTTGTCGATAAAACTAGTCAAATATGATTTATGTCGTTTTTCTGAACCAAGAGTGAACTTCTTAAGATGTTTGTCTAACTTTTTGTACACCGAGTCGGGTTCATCGACGGATTTGACCAATGAGCGCACATTACATCCTGGTACATGTAGGCTCCACTCTGCAAGCAGGAAAATTCAGATTTCTCTCTCAGTTTTTTGCTTCAGTTGACTACATTTACCATCGACATTAATTGGACATCCACATAAATTTCACGTAGCCAGGAGTTCATCTGTCTTTACGGGTTCATAAGTTCATGATAAGCAGCTGTGTAAATTCTCAAATTGTTTCCTTCAGGATTATTTGTTTACCATTAGGTTCTCACTGGACTTTCCACACAGATGGGGACATTTCCCTCAGAAAGCTGCAGGGCAAGCATGTGCAGTGGTCATCATATCCATGTTTGTCTGCATCAGTGCAATATAGGAATTCACTGATCTTCCAAAAAAAAAATGGAAAAATGGAGAACCAGCATAGCAATTCTGGATTTTTCTCTATGATTTTAAGAAACTGGCAATACCCGCATCAGTTCCTCTCTCAGCTGTTGATTTGGTTCTGTTTTGCAGATTCAGCTGGCAGCCATTTGGGGCACTGTAGCTACCACATCAGTGAGGTAGTCAGACAACTTATTGGGGTTTGTTGCACTGAGCAGCTCCAAGTGCATGCAACTTTACTGAATGTGTCAATCATATAAAGTTCCCTGGGTAAATAAAGTTTGCTAGTCTTGTTCTTATCATATAAACTTATATTTTACAGCATTAACACTGTAATAAAATTGACTACGTGCATCACATTTCAACTTGTGGAGAAAAAGTTGTGGATGCATTAAAAACAATTACTCACAAGGTTGTTATGCTATGTTACATACTCCAGCAGTGCTCAGTTCATATGGGAAATAACATTTTTTTTTTTTTCCTGTTCCATGCGCAAAAGTTCCTCCTCCTCAAAAGTTGCTCGAGGAAATTGTTCTTCAGTTGAGATGTGCTTTTAAAGAGGAAGACTGACTGATTTGTGCCTTTGAGGATCAAACTTCAAGAGATTATAGATCTGAGCAGAGGAAGTTTGGAGATAGCAGAGGCTCTGGCACATCCTCTGATAAAAAATTCAAGTGTCGACATTCAGAGAGAGGCCTCGAGAAACGTTCTTTTCCAGTTCATCTGTTAAAAGAACCCACTCTTACCTTCCACGAAAATATGTGATTCTGCTCGCTTCGTTATTCCGTGGGGTTGGTGTGGTTTCTCGTTCTTGAGTGCTTCAGCTTCCTGCTTAGTGCTTTGGCAGGAGCCAGCATGGGCATACCTACCGTGTTTTTCCTCTAGCGGTCAGGGGGACAATTTAGCGAGACACATCGTGCTCTTTTCCAATTGCATTCACATGGACCAAAGTAAAGGTCACTTCTCTCTTTTTCTCCCTCTGTATTGCTGTGGTAGGAGCTGCACTGTCTAAACCTGGCACTGTGGAGTGGAGAGTTGTTTTAGCCCGCTTTGGCCCCTCACTCCCCTCTCCTCTCTCACTTTAGCCTGGCTTTTCTTTGTTGTTGCACTCCTCCAACTCTTTCTCCCCCTTTTTTGTTGTTTGTTTGCGAGGGTTTCTCTCTTTCATTCTTTCCCCGCTGCCTCCAAGGCCCCCGACATCCCTCTCTCTCTTTCTCTCTCTCTGTGGTTATTTTCTGTTTGCTTAAACTTCCTCTGCCCTGTCTCTTTCAGCCAAAACAAGAGAAGCAGGAAAAAGCTGCTTTCCAAGCCCCCTCCCCTCCTTGTCTCTCTGTGGGTCGTCCTCACACTGGTATCTCTGAGTGATTTCCTTTACTCAGCTGTCTCCGTTTCCAAACATGCAGAAAAGACTGCCGCTCCAGTGGCATGGCGATTGACTCCAGCTTAGAGAGCTGCTGGGTGTTTACAGTGAGTAATCGAACAAATGCGTTTCTTGCTTTTGTCCGCAGCTCGGCGGTGGTATAAGTGGGGTTATATTGTGAGTTTGAATAGAATAAGAAGTAGGGGCGTAACGGAATAGGAAAGAAGTTGTACAATGAAAAAAATAAACAATGGCCAGACACACTTCACTTGAGGATCTCAGATTTTTATGACTGTTATGAAGGAAACTGAGGAAAACCTGCCTCTTCAGTACAGGAAGAGACACTTTTAAATATGAGGCAGATGATGTTAATCTACATCACAGACAACCAGTGGTAGGTGCAATCATGTCTACATTTTTTTTTCTTTTGTCCAAACTACAGTGGAAAAGTCCATTTTGTTGTATTTGGTTTGTTTTGGTTCACACTGCCAAATTATAAGCAAAGCTGAGCTTGTATACATTTGGATGCACAAATAACTTTTTTCTTGAGGAGTTTTGGTGACCTGTTGTCCGCCCAGCTTAGAGATTTTGGCTTGGAGACTAGAGCCAAAACAACTCTGTAACTTAAACTAAGCACGATGGGCTCGCCTGCACTTTTTTGCTATAATTTCCCGTCTCTGATTTTTAAGCCAGTTAAGAACACAAAAAGAAATAGCTGAATATGAGCATCAGTCCAAGCTGCGGTTTGTCATCAGTTCATTTTATTATGCTAGGCTGTCCAAGCATGAGTAACTGCTGTCTATCACATCTCAACATGAGTCTCGTCATACCCATAAAACTTGTTCAGTGTTCAGTGGCTGTTTCCTGCAGTTGGTTTGGATTGTATTCTCATTCCTAACAAACCACACCACAATCCTCATGGAGGAGGGCTGAAACTTACATTTTCAAGCATCTACATTGCGATTATTTTAGGATTGTATTGTGATGACGCGCTGTTGCTGCTGTATCTGGGTGGATACGCTGCGCTAGGGTTGATCAGGGGAAAACATCTTTTTTTTGTGTGTGTTTTGGGTGAACTGTGCCTTTAAAAGAATGTCCATTTTCTCTGTGAGAGAAGATTCTCAAGAGAAACCCATTGATTTAACCGGGGAGGCTGATTGAGTAGGCGGCTGCTCTCTGGCTCTTGAAGGGCATCAGATGAGGCAGCCTGTGCAGAGAGCTGCAAACACACACACACACACACACACACACACACACAGCCGCTCAGGGAGACGTGAATGTGAACATGCTGGTGTGTGTGTTCATGCACACACCAATGCAGATATACACATATACACATGCACGCACATATCATTTACATTTCACGCCGCACTGAGTCGATGCTGAAAGTTTAAAGTTCTCCACACCAGCCGAAAAACAAAGGGCGAACAGAAAAACTTGAACCACAACTCCCTCCCCTGCCCCCCGCCCCGAGCCTCCTGGGCCAATCGCTGCAGCAGCCAAACAATTACAGACAATCAGGCCGCGCAGCCAAGCTGAACCAGTCCAGATGACGACTGGGAGAGAGAGAGCAAAAGAGAGAGGGAGAGAGAGAAAGAGAGAGAGAGAGATTGAGAGAGAAGAAGCCAGAAAGAGAAGGGCAGTGGCCTCCAGTGACCCAGAGCTCTGTGCACAAAGATTACAGTAAGTCGAACAAAATGCATTTGAATAGAAAACTGTTGTGTATTGAAGATAATGGCACTGAAAACACAGTAGAAACAGGATTTTCAAGATTGCCTATTCTGACTCACAAACTGCATGGATCTGATGAAAACTTTATTGATTTCACCAGTCATGAAGGAGAGATGTAGTGTAGAGTAGCGATGTACGCTGCAACAAAGCTGCATCTACTATCCACTATCTCGTCCTATTTTCAGTGTTGAAATCTGTTTTTTCCTCAAAAAAATAAAAAATGTCCACGATGGTAATACACTTTTTTTTTGGGGGGGGGGGATCAAGTGTCGATTTTTTTTTATCCTAGTGGGCTGATCTGCCTTACTCTGCCTTGTTTCAACATATTTATACTTGTTCTCAGGAACAGTCCTGAAACAAATGAAACTGCATGGGAAATAAGTGCGATTATCTATTGCCGGTGGCAGATTATTCTTTTTTAATACCCTTTTTAGGAAAACAAGATTTAGAGACTGAATAAGTTGGGAAGTTGAATTTTATTTTATTTTTTTTAGTTAGTATCTAGGGCTGGCCTTGCTCTTCCACAATCCTGAAACGCTCCAGAGAGTCTGTACCGCAGCCTGTTAACATTGGAGTACAATATGAAACTGGTGCTGTTATCTTCTAACTGCAAGGCTCCTCAGACTGGAAGCTGTTTTGACCAATCACAGCACGGTGTTCATGTAAACATGCTCCCTTAGGGAAACAAAACCAAGGCAGGGGATTGCAATGCCAGGGTGCATGGCTAATTTATCAGCAACACCTCAAACTGTGTTGGAATGGGTGTAACGCTGACAACACTGTAGAAAAAAAAAAAAAAAAAAAAAAAAAAACTTTTTCCAAGATGTGGAATTTCTCCAAAGTGATATGAGGCTGACACAGAGCATTAGAAGGGTTAGCACTTAGCCCTACATAACAGTCCTTTTCTAAATTAAACGAACACATGCACAAAAGGTCTTTTAATCAGAGAATGAATGGAAAGAATGGAATAAAGAAAAAATCTCTCCCTGGATTTCCATCTTCTTAGCAGCATTAGCAAATCTTCGAGAGGATGCAGATGTGAGGAAATGACCGGATTATTCATCATCACTTCCTGTTGACCTTATGTGCCCTGCTGCTTCTCCGTTGTCTTTGTGTTTATGGCCTTCGTGGCAAAGATACTAAACCCCCAAACGAAGCAAACAATGCATATATGGACAAAACTGAGTACCTAGCTCATTGTCCTTGTAGTGCAATTAACCAAAGAGGGAAAAAAATAGCGGCTTATGTTGTTTTATTAAATGCTGGCAGGCTTGGAAGGCACATAGATCCCTTACTAGATATTAATGTTGGTTTAAGAAAGATAAAAGCAGCAAAACAGTAGCATAAACATACTGTGGATATCACCTTCAAGCATGAACAATACAGACAGGTAGGCGGATAGCTGAAGACTGCAGGAACCATGTTTCTATCTTGAGAGGCTAATATTACACTGTGTGAAATAGAATAGAATAGAATTGAATAGAATAAGACTGCATGTGCTATTTTAGTGATAATTTAGTCAGCAAATGCAACACCTTTCCTTGTGTAATTTTGAAAATCCACCAAAATCCACCTGACTGCACGGAATCAGGATCCAAAAATGTTACGGGGGTCTTTTAAAAATCTGAGACATATGAGTGATACATTAAAAAAAAAGTTAATTAACGGCAACCTCGGCCTTTTGCTAAGTTCAAACGTTCATATTCTCCATGCAGCTTTGCAACCAAGAGCTGCAGGGTGAAATTCATTCATTCATTACCCATTCAGTCATTCACTCCCTTCTTCAAATAAGAGTAAACTGTGTAGCTATGTTGTGTGACACTACTATAATTTTTACTTTCAAGCTCGGTTTAACACACAACACGGACAATGGGGACAGCGCATCACCACTGCAGTTTCTATTTATTTTCCCGTTAGGGCTTACTGTCAGTGTGTACACACTTGACAGGCTTCTCGCGGTACATTCTTCCAGTTTGTCAGCACATCAGTTCCCAACAGTCGCCTGGCTCCGGCTCCCTCGCTGTTGCTTGTCCGCCTACTAACAGACCGGGGAATGTAGATACGGGAGAGCTAATGGGGTTCAGATGCCCCGAAGTGTTTCATCGTCTGTCTGCGCGGGCCGACCAGCGCTCAGCCCCGCCCCTCACTTGCCATATGCAGTTTAGTGGAAAACACTGACGGTTGTGACTGGGCACTGTCTCCATTAAATCATGCAGTATGCTTACTGGGAAACTGGTGCAGCTGTTTTGACACATACATACAGGGGCGCCGCCAGGAATTTTGGGCCCCATGAAAAAAAAAATCTAAATATATATATTTACTTGATGATGGTTTAATAATTTTATATTAGTTTTTACCTATTTTTTGGGGCCCCTGTCAGGCTAGGGCCCTTGGAATTGTCCTAACTTTTCCCCCATATACATACATACACTACTCACAAAAAGTTAGGGATATCTGGCTTTTGGGTGAAATTTATGGAAAATGTAAAATGTTCACGCTACAATGATATTATATCATGAAAGTAGGGCATTTAAGTAGAAGCATACACTGGTGATTTCCTCATCTCAAACAATTTCTTGAAACAAAAGCCAACAACAGTGGTGGATATACCACAACAAAAAATGTCAGTGTCAATAACTTGTCATGTGCCCTTGAGCATCAATTACAGCTTGACCACGACGTCTCATGCTGTTCACAAGTCGACTTATTGTCTGCTGAGGCATGGCATCCCACTCTTCTTGAAGGGCGGCCCTCAGGACATTGAGGTTCTGGGGTACAGAGCTCCGAGCCTCTACACGGCGACTCAGCTGATCCCATAGGTTTTCTATGGGATTCAGGTCTGAGAAAGTGCAGGCCACTCCATCTGAGGTACCCCAGTCTCCAGCAGCCGTTCCCTAATGATATGACCTCGATGAGCTGGAGCATCAAACACCTGATGTGAATTTTGCCGTTAAACTCCTTGTTAGAGAACAGCAACTTGTGCAAAAAGTACTGAAACATTGAACAGTTGGACATGTGCATTCAAAAGTTTACAGAAGGTCACATTAAGTTCACCTGTAAAGGTTAGAATGCATTTTAGGTTCATCCTGAAATTTCACCCGAAAGCCGAATATCCCTAACTTTTTGTGAGTGTATGTACATAAACACACACTCACACACACATACAGCACAAACACAAGTTGTGGATATTGGAATATGTACTCTAGCTGTACCTGCATTGGTTCCCAAGCTTGACAGCATTCCCACACACTCACACACACACACACACACACACACACATGCAGAAAAGTATGTTCACCCAGATGTGCACTCAGCTAAACGAGCTATCACACACTGGCCCTCGGAGTTAATGATTGCACAATGCAACATTATGCAATAAAGACAGTGCTGCGGGTGGGACGCTTGTCGTGGTCGCGGGCAGAACCAGAGGCGTCAACACGCAGCTAATGGAGGAACCAGCTGTCGGTCTGCCTCTCCGCCGCTGCTGCTCTCCGTCTCTCACCCCCTCTCCGTCTCTCTCTCACCCCCTCTCTCACCATCTTCTGGCTTTGTTGTGAAATGTGCTGATTAATGAGACGAGTCAGTTACCTCCAGCAGAATGTAAAAACTTAGCCCACGCCCAGAGCTCACTTCCAGATGAAGGAGGAATCTTGATGAAGAACGAGTGTGAACACACAGTGCCTCCTTCCTGGCTGCTGGGCTACACCAGAGCACAGAAGTTGAGGCGTCTGCTGTATTGCTGTTGTCAGGCTGTTGTCAGGTGAAAAACTTGTCTATCCATAATGTCAGCTTTTCAGGAACTGAGAAGAAGAGCCTTGTGTATTTTTGAGTTTATCCAGTGTTGGACAAAGTACACAACCCCATTACTTGAGTCAAAGTATGGATAGTTTTCACCTTCCATGAATTAAAGTACTGGAGTACTTGCTTTTAAAAAGTATTCAAAAGTAAATTTTCACTGCACTGCACTGCTGTGTGTTTTTTTTTTTTTTTTTTTTTTTTTTTTTTTCATTTTCAAGTGCATTTACAGAACCTGGTAACTCTCTGAAAGCACATAATGACTGCTTTTACTTGCTTGTACAACTTATTACACTACACAAATGTACTTAACACCGGGTCAGTCGTTTGCACCTTGATAACAAAATGGAATGGATGCATTTTACTTTGAAAGCGAATGTCTTGCTTGCACTTGCTTCATGGAGCTGGACGACGTTTGCATCTCCTTTACATTAAACCCAGTTGAGAGCGGGTCCTGTGATTGTTTTTTTCCTTGTGCGAGGAACACAGCATGTGACCGATCACATTTTAGAGAGGGAAAAAAAAAATCAACAGCAGACTTCAAAGCTCTGCGTAAAAGTAACAACACACGAGATGTTATTACTGATGCAGTGAAGTAAAAATCATAAGTTCCAAAAAAACAACAACTAAGTACAGATACTCAAATATGGTACTTAGTGCAGTACACAAATAAATGTTACTGCCCACCACTGAGTTTATCTGACTATGAATATGAAAGCCACCAGTATGCAGATAAATTACAGGTGAAGAAAGCACCGCTGGGTTTTAACTGCAGGAGTTTTGGGGGAGATCAGATGCTTTGTGAGTCATTAGATGCATGGAAAGACCAATTGCTTGTATTGACTGTTTTTTTCTCAACTGTTAAAGGTAAAAATCTTTTCTATTAAGTCCAAGGAACACTGCAGTTGCTTTCAAATAGTTAAAATGCCTTTATTTTGCATGGGGAAACACAGCATATTAAAAAGACAGATGCTTTGCGACAAAGCAGAAAACGAATGAAATGAATTCATGAAAATCAACAAAAGTGGAGTTTTCACCCAGCAGCAACAATAAACTGAACAACCTTTTGCTTGATTTGAACATTTATTTATCCTCGTCAATTTAAATAAGCATGCTTGCATACACTTGTATGCATTTCCCTTCTACCTTCATTACTGACAACCCATGTTCAATTCCCAACTCATATTTCTACTCAGAGTTAAGTTTTATTATGAGCGTGCATTTTTTTTTCCTTTTCCCCATGACCCAAGTCTTACTCTAACCTCAAAGTTCTGTTTAATTAAATATTAGCAAGGCTTCTCACATGACAGACACATGAAAATAAAATCTCCAAGTTGTGCTATTGCCACATAATCCTGTTGCGGCAAGGGAAAGTAACTCAAGCATTGTACTTCTGCACAATTTTGCAGTATTTCCATTTAGTGAGACTTTATACTTTTACTGCGCTCAATTTTTCACTAGTTGCTTTGCAGAATAGGCTTTGAATGCAAAATATCAAATGTGATGTGCGTTGTATGGAGAAGTAAGAGCTACAACATTAAAATACTTCTTACAGGTAAATGCATCAATTATTTAACACTTCACAATGACGACTACCACTTTTCAGACAGAACTACAGTTTACTAAAGGTACCGCCATACTTTAACTTACATAACTTTTTGAATGCAGGCTTTTTATTTTTTAATGGGGCATCTTTCCATGACAGGACTGCTACTTTTCCTCAAGTAAAGGACTTAGGTATTTTTTTCCCCCCGCTGCTGTCCACAACACAGAATCAGGCTTTAACAACATGCTCAGTTCATAAAAGTTTTGTGCAACTGTGCTGGGGGAAATGGCTTGGCACAAAATAGCGAGCGAGCCGAGGTGGAGGGGTGTGTGGCTGTTACACCTAAACAGCAGAATAATTGGAGAGCTGGAGATTGAGCGCAACCAATTTTCCTGCTCGGGGTGGCGAGGAGGTTTGCAGGAGCTCAGGGAAATGTTGAGATCAGTCGAATGTGAGAAACCGCCGTCTAAAAGGCTCATTATGACATACTGATATTACAGGTCACATCATAGGATTAATATCATGTCATGCTCCACCGGGCCTGGGCTTTTCCCTCTGATGCTCCCCTCCTCTGATGAGACAAGGTGAGCTTTAATGTGCAGAGCGAGAGAAAGAGGAAGAGAGAGACGGAGGGGGCATCTGAGCCCTCGTCGCCAGTTTTGAAGCTGTATTGTCTGCTCTCACACATCGTCTAATGATATTTTTAATGAGGGCATTGAGGGAATTTGGCTTGTCAGTTCATTATACCTTTTTTATAGAATGTTTGCTTTGTTATGGAAACTTCCCCTCACTCTGCTGGGATTTGCTTTTTAAGCTAATGAGCCCAAAACAAGCGGCTTTGAAAAGAACAGGCAGGCAGGCAGCTAGCCTGGAGCAGCCTCTCGCCTCCGCTGCGTAGAAAAGAATGCTTCATTATTAGCTAGTGTCTCTCTCTCTCTCACTCTCTCTCTCTCTCTCTCACACACGCACAAACAGTTCCTCTACCCGTTCCCTCTCTTCTTTCCTTTCCATCTCTCTCTCTCTCTCTTTCATGCTATTGAAGAAATGTGCACCATGGTGTTTTCTCCTTCTCCCTCTATCCCTTGCTATCTCTCTCTCTCTCTCTCTCTCTCTCTCTCTCTCTCACACACACACACACACACAAACACACACACAAACAAAAATCCACCAGCCGTTTTCCATTCATTCACCGCTAAAAGCTCCCGACAACATCAGCAAATCTACTTTAATCCACTGAGGAAGGTCAGGAGGAGTGTGTCTGTATTCATGTGAGCAAAGTAACACGGCTCAATTTCATCCTGTACGTGCACACAAACACACACACACACACACACACACAGCCCTTTGATGCATGCTTAGGTTTGAAGCTGCCTGGGCTCACACAAATCCAGAAGTCTCCTCCAGTGATATTGCTGGATAGGAGTCCGTGCCCGATGTCTGCACTTATGAACCGACGTCTCAATCACAGCCTGCTTCCACAGCGCTACAGTCAGAGCTGGAGAGTATGCAAGCATAAGCACATCGCTGAGCATTTCTCTGTCGAGCACGGAGCGGTTTCAATCTACGGGGAAGCATTCACAAAAAAAAAAAAAAAAAAAAAAAAAAGATAGAAGGCTGAAAAGTCAGAGCAGTTATGGCTCAATCATTCGGAGAGCGCAGAGCAACGTTATAACACTTCGAACCAGCGAGAAAAATCAGAGGCGCCGGGGAATATGAGCGTATGTGTGGGGTGAGTGTGTGACTGTGGTACTTCTCTCCTTTTCTGACTCCCTGATATCTTTGTAATCCTACTTTGACTCCCCTGCCTATTCCAGGGCACTTCAGCTTATCATCTATATTGCATGGCCTGGTAAGACACAGTGTAAATGCTGTGCGTTATGACAGCCCATCAATACTGGATGAGCGCCGTGTGGGAAGGCTCTGTCACGGCAACCTGTTTCTGTCCCGCCGCTGTATGGAGAGCACTGATCAATACAACATCAGGGCGGCGTAATGAGCAAGGTCTTCATCCCAGAAGACTCCGCTTCAAACTCCCATGCCGGCCCTGCTGAAGTGTCCTTGGGCAAGACTTTGATTTCCCACCACCTACATGGGCCGCTGCTCTGAACAATAGCTGACCCAGCGAGGGAGGTGAGAGGAAAAGTGAATTTGTTAGAGCTTTTGTTAACTTTTAAGAGTGGGCGGACTTTCATAAAAAAAAAAAAAAAAAAAAAAATTGAAGCATGCGGCGCGCGTGCTTGTGCTCAAGACGTGACTGGACTGAGATTGCGGGGCTTCCCTGAGGTGATCAGCTGTTTGATTCACCCTGAGCGGATTTTGACAAATGAGATTACAGCCTCAAGAACAAACTGTGCATTGAGTCTGGATCGCATCCTCTGTGTATATAGGTGATTTGTCAAAATTATGAGGGAAAAAGAAGTTTACTATACCAGTTTTAAAGATTATATTTTGGGCATTTCTGTTTATTTTGATGATTAAAGCAGAGAGAGACAGGAAACTGCAATAAGGCCTTGATATGCGGTACGTGCTCGATCAGCCGAGCCACCAGGGTGCTCACCCTACACAAGCTTTGAAGGAAAACTCAACCACTTTTACACTGTTATATAACGTAGGAAAGTGCATATGTCATAGGGTTTCAGAAGCAAAGGTCCCTACTCATTGACATCTTGAGAACTCACTTACACATGCACAATGTAAAACTGCACTGATGTGATGACTCTCAGCTGTTGAAGCACAAAATCTGATGTTTGAGTCTACAGTTGTCCCTCGCTATAACACGGTTCACCTTTCGCGGCCTCGCAGTTTCGCGGATTTTTTTTTAGTGCAATTTTGCATGCTTTTTTTTTTTTTTTTTTTTATACAGCGCATTGTGTTCTGCGTCCTGATTGGCTAAGGGAGAGCCCGCGCATTGATTGGCTAAGGGACCGTAGACCATTGTCAATCAATCTCCTCCGTGCCGTGTCTCCTGTACAGTACAGAATGCGTTCATTCTATAATACTGGACTTATTTTTCTACGAAGGTTTGAACTTTGAGAGTGTTTAAACAAGAGAGAAAAGTGAGGAAATGTTAATGCCTGTCTGAGAAAAGTGTATAAAGTGTGTAGTGAGGGGTTTTACAGCCTTAAAACATCTAGAATAATTGTAAAAAATAAAGCTGACTACTTCGCGGATTTCGCCTATTGCGGGTTATTTTTAGAACGTAACTCCCGCGATAAACGAGGGACCACTGTATATGGTTTTCCTTGTCGGCCTGACCAACAGTTGCTTACCTCAATCAATTCCCAATTTTTGCATGGTGCACCTTTAAACTATTGCTAGAGATTTGTGATTGGCCATTGACTCCAGGAGTGTGTGTTGTAGTGGAATCTTGAGATAAATACTGCTCTCCTGGTATTTTGTCACTGCTATGCTAGCACAATCCCAACCTAAACACTAAATCTTACAAAAAAGTCTCCCAGGCTCCTGCTCTCCAAACCATAACTCCAAATGCCTGCATGAGCATACGGTATCCGTTTCACCCGAGCTTCACAGTGCTCAAAGCGATACGTATTTTGTGACAACTGACTACAAGGAGGGCTACTCTTTAAAAATTACATCTTCCAAAGTACTGAAACATTAAAAGGACTCCAGATTTATCATCAAATCTCACACCACATAGGCTAAGCTAGGAGCGATTGCCAGTCTTTGAGTTATGGTGGATCGTGTCCAAAGCCCAGAGCAGCCCGGCATTTTCTCTTGCAGGACTTTACCTTCGAAGTAAACCAGCCGTGATGTATCCACTTTCCCTCTCTGTAGGATCAATTTGTGATGTTCAGCACATTTCAACAATTATTTTGTAATGAAGTGTTGCAATTAACTTTCATGTTGCACCCACTACATTGCCGGTAGCGGTTTCCTCGGCATGTTAATGTGGTTTTAGGGTGTGTTTTCATATTTGCATGGCTTACCGGCCAAAGATGGCGTTGTATTGTTGGTGCAGCAGCAATGAAGCTTAGGAGCTGAACATTCTTCAACTATCTCAGATATTGACAGTGATCATCAGGTTTTGGTGTCAGTCCTTTAGAATTAGAGAGCAAGAGCTTCCCTCTAGACTCACAATTTTGCACCAGCATTCAACAGTCACCCCAGAGGAAATTCATCATAGATGAGGCAGGGATATTATTTCCTCGTCTGACAGCAGCCTCAGTAGTCTATAATGCAATGGAGCTACAAGACATGTTGCATTTTGCATAAAGGGGTGCAACTCGTTTTTTCTCACCTGTTAAAACCCTCTCCGCCTACGCCGCATGAAACCCGCGGCCGACTGCAACATGTTCACGCACGTTCCCTGGAGGTTGTCAAGGGGCATTCTAGGAAACACAGGAAATCAATTTAAGCCAAAACAGGCGCAGCAGGTTGAGGGGAAAAAGGGGGCATTAAATTGTACTTCTTCACAAATTCACTGCCTATCACAGATTGATGAGTAAGAGTGGATTTTTTTCCTTTAAGCCGAAGGTTCAGCGATGAGGCATGGCGACTTTGAGGAGTTTATAGTGTTTGGAGTGGAAGCAGCTGGCTGTAGCCATTGGTCTTGGCAGGTTAATTGACTGTGAGCGGGCGAACACAATCTCATTTACAGCCAGAGTAAAATAGGGAGAGTTTTAGTGTACAGATCAATAGCAACACCTATAGATGTAATTAGATGGTGGGATTTTGTGTGTGTGTGTGTGTGTGTGTGTGGTGGGTGGATTGTGTCAAGCATCCCTGGATAGAAGTAATGAGCTGTGTGTGTGGATTCGTGCAGTACGAATGAAAGAATATGAATATGCTCGCATGTGAGAGTTTGTGTATGTGTGTGCAAAAGCTGTGCACAACCACAGTTGCACTGCAAAAACATGCATCTTGACAAGCCACTTCTCAAAATCAGCATTAAAATCTTGATTTTCGTCAAAAAATCTGTCAGTGAGATGACATAATCCTACTTGTTTCCAATGCTGATCAAATTTTTTTTCTTGAATCGTGTCATTTTTTTTATACTAGTGGGCTTATTCTGCCTTATTTCAACATTTTTACTTGTCCCTAGAAAAACGTGTGAATGTGAAACTACATTGGAGACAAGTGGAATTATTGCATCCCACTTGTTTTTGACTCATTTGTGCTAGACAGACAAGGTTATAACACTGACTATGAGTGCGAGTTTGCAGTGTAAATCATCTTGTTAGCTCCAGACGTCCAAAGCACTGTATGTGTCCCTTGTTAAAGCACAAACATTTGAATTTCCATGCCATCTGAACTGTTTTAATTGCCGGTTAATCTGCCGACACCATCAACGAGTGAACAACAGAAAGTTTTGGCACCCGCCTTTTAATAAAGTCAGCCATTAATGGTCCTTTGTACCTCTGATAAGACTAAATCAATCTCCTTGTGAGCGGGTAGCAAAGTTTGACTGTAGTTCATTAATTCTGCTTTATTTGCTATGGCACACAGGCCGTTAAAATCACATGAATCTCCGTCTCCCTCTCTCATTTCAGCTGAATGACTAATGATATATTCCATTTTGTGCCACGGCAACTGGGAAATGACAGGTGTGATTTACTGCTTTTAAAAGTGGGATGGGGAACGCGTCAGGCTGACACACACACACACACACACACACACACACACACACACACTCAGATCCTCAGCTGCAGCGTGATGTAGAGAGCACACCACCGCCTCGTAATCTGCCTCTGCAGCTCACAGTTGGAGCAGAATTACAGTACGCTGCTCTCACAATCCTCCCAATGAGCTCTTTTATATGAAAAAGTGACTGTGACTTCCGCTGCTACGGCGCGTGAGGAAGAACGAGGGTGTTATTATTCCGGTACCTTCCAGAGATGTGATTGCTTCCCCTCTCGAGGACACGTAGAGTCTCAGGCGAGCGTTCGCGCAACCTGTTATCCCTGCTCTCTTATCGCCAGTCGCCACATCGGTAATTCTTTAAGCATCTATGGAGAAGAGTGTGTTGAATGACAGCCCTCTCTTTCATGTACCCTCTTGACTTTCTCGCTCAATCCTCTCCCTTTGCCTCCCCTCTGTCTGTGTACTGTAGGCTTTAATCTCTCTCTTTAAGAAAAAAAAAAAAGGGCCTCTATTCATTTGTTTCCTTGTGTCCTTCACTTTCTCTACAGTGACGCCCCTCGCCGCTTTGCTCGCTTTCACACTCTTCTTCCCCGTCTGAGGCTGAGCTCAAGATATTAAATTCATAAAAACCTTTTCAAATCAAACTGGCAAATCTCTGGCCTGATGCTGTGCAGAGATCAAGGCCCGCCTTCTCTCTTTCAACCTGTGAGAGCTCTGAAAACATTCACAACGGGATGGAAAGACAGATTGAACTTAAGGCCAGCACTCCAGACTTCAGACACATGTGATAATAGTCAAGAGATATGACTGACGAAATCAGTTTGATATGCATGTAGTAGCTTGTTTTTAAACATGCTTTTTGAGTCAATATCAGTATAGAGTGCCATTGAGACTTCCCAATGTCACACAAAAAAAGATGAGATTTTCCACTGAACTCCATATCCATTGTATAAAGTAGACCTTAAGCTGTTAGAAATGCATGTTGGTCAAGCTCCTGCACCTTTTATAAATTGACTGCAAGCATAGAAAGTACAAGCGAATTGCAAAATGCGTCCACCCTGTCATGGGACAATTTCTAAATAGAGTAAATATGTTCTAATCATATATTGATTACAAAATGTACATTTTCAGAAAGGTATTTGGTCCCTCGTTCAGGAATATATTTTAGTTTCTGGAAAACATCTCTCAAAAATACAGAAATTATGGAAAAATATATTTGTATATGTAAAATCTGTGAAAGTTGTACTTTCTTTTCTGAATAAACTCTATAAATAAAGGTATCTGGTCAAACTTTGAAATAATACTGTTTGGCCCTAAGCTCTTCAGAGCAAAATCACACAAAAGGTTTTGATAACTTGTGAAAATAATTATTTATTCACATAAAACATGAACATGACGGGGTGGACAATGACATGACGGGGTGGACAAGAGTGAAGTGCCTCATATATATTTAAAGGAAACAATGTTATGGTTTTGTCAACAAATGTTTTTTTTGTCAAAACATGACTTTTTTCACCTACTGTATTATGAATTGTGCACAGGTAGGCTACATCTGGAAATGACACTCAACAACAGCAAAAATAAATAAATAAAACCTTCAACTAGACGAAAAAACAAGATTGATATAAACAAAACAAAAACCCTTGGTCCCTAAATTTAGGCCTACCACAAAAAGTATAAACATAGGTATCCTTTCAAATGGTTTCTTTCTCTGCATATGTTTTGTCCTCCACTTGACTTCTGAAACACTGAAAAACTTATAAAACTGTTATAAAACTAGACTTGATGACGGGGAGGACAATGACAGGGAGGACGTTTCTGGCTGAAGTTTGCATTTAATGAGCACATGGTGGGCCATTAGCTAGCAACATGTATCAGTTAGGAAGGTGACTGTGTATACTTTAACAAACATATTTTGAATTTCTGAAAAGCATTTATATAGATTAATATTTTGCAATGACAGGGTGGACACATTAAGATTGAACGCATTCAAGTTCAATCATAAAATGATGAAAATGTCAAACTATAAATGTTGATATGTACTCTCTCTGCATGAGCTATTCTTCACTCCATTTGTAAAAGACAAAGCAGTGGTAGTGATGTCACTGATTACAGCAGGGGGTTTCTTATAGTGGCAGTAACCACCTAATGACGGGGTGGACAGCAAATCCAGGGACACATGCAAGACGTTTATTATTATTATTACATTAGACCATAAATGATCCAATGACTCATTTTATTCAAGTACTTGATGAGAGCAACAAGAGCATGTAAAAGGTTTGTACATTGGATATCATTTATCTACTTATTTCACTCAGTGAAGTTAGTAGAGAGGAGTTTGGGACATGGCAAAATCACATGCATCTAATCATAGAACATTTTTTTTAAATATGAAAAACACCCTTTTAAAGATGTATCTCTGTACCAATGTGTGTTTAAATGTTTGGCCATTTATATTAAACCCTCAGAGTTTTGTTATTTTGCAAATTTTTCATGAAAAGTGAGTGATTTCTGCCCAGGACACCAAATGGTACCCTATATTGATATTGACTCTTTTAATAAATGTAGTGCTGTAAATGTGTGCACTGTGCCATTTAATCAGAATTTTAACGTTCCCTATACAAAATCATTTAGGGCTGATTGTGATAGTGGTGGAAGATGAAGAGCTGTAAGTAAAATGTACGGCAGAACAAGACTGGCAACCTGCACTTATCCATAGCTACCTTAAAGGACAATTCCACTCAAATTCAACCTGTGAAGCTCTTTCATTTGCTGGAGTTCTGTATAATACGGCTAAAAAAAAAATCCTTGGCCACTGAACTGGACGGGTTCCTCTGTAAATTGAAAATTGCACTGGTATTCTGCCATTTTTACAGCGATCCATCAGCACCTGCTGGTTGGCGGAGGGATGCAAGCGCTGGAGGCTTTACTTCTTTTGGACACCGAGGAAAGTTGAATTGAGGGCAACTGGACTTGTTGGTAGTTTCTTGAAGACATTCAATTTCTCATCCAAGAAGCTTCCTCAGACTACAGAAGAAGATTTGGCCCACAGACAAGTCCAGTTGCCCTCGATTCAGCTCTCCTTGGATAACCATGATCTGGATGACTGAGAACCTTCACAGACTTCTTTTGCAAATGGAAAATAAAACCAAACTCACAAGTAAAAAGTAATTAAAATGTTTATGAACATTAGACACTGAGTTTTGCATAAACAAGCAAGTCAGATTTGAACATGTTTTTGGTTCTAGTGATCTTTTGACTCTTGACCCATAAAAATAACATTTTAGACTAAGGGGGAGCTAAATAACAGATTGTTACTTTGCCAACTTGTTGCTGTTCTCGATGTCGATCTGGTGGCCAGATAAAACACCACTGTGTGCATTCGAACAATATGAGGCGCCATCAACACCATCTCAAATCAAGATATTGTTGCAATATGATTTATTCAATTCAAAATATCTTACTGATAAACTGAAAAACCCCTCGGTGATGAATGCTGTCTTGTCAGTGATGAAGCCTTTCACATGCATATTGAGTCTGAGATTGCACTGTGAGCGCAATCTGCAAATTTTCTCCAAAACCACTGATTAGCTCATTTGAAGACACTCTCCAGCTGGCATCCCTGTTGGTGACAATGCGTGTGTATAATGTTACTTTGGGAGAAAATGTTGCTTTAGCGGCAATATATATATATTTTTTTTTAACTCGGCTATGACCTCATGGCAAAACAATGGCAATATCTCGGTGCTGCCATTAACACCTGATGGCACGTCATCTCCTCTCAAAACAGGGAGAAACAGAAGCCGGCATTGTAACCTCAGCTGTGGTCTTGTTGTGGAAATCAGGGTTACAGGTCAGAGTTCATCGCTGGCTAGAAGCTATGAGATGAGTCGGATGCTGCTGCTGCATTTCGTGCCACAATCAAAACAAATGCGTGCCAGGAATGTACAGAAACACAAACAAAAAAGTACGCCTACTGTGTGTGTTGCATATTTGGAGCGCTTTCACCACTCACCTGCTTTCTGAGCACCTGCATCTCTGCACTCATACACTATATTTTACTCTGTATGTATGTGTGTGTATGTATGTGTGTGTGTGTGTGTGTCATTTTCCCCACAGTCACAATCACCCAGTCAGACACTTCCTCAGCCAGAAGAGTAAAACTTGTAATTCATTTCGTCATTCCCGTTCCTCAGCCATTGCTTGATCACCTTGAGACTCTCTCTCTCTTTCTCTTTCTCCCTCTCTCTTTCTCTCTCTCTCTCTCTCTCTCTTCGAGGGATTGTCTGAGATTCAGTCGGTGTGTGTTTTCATGCCAGTGGGGCGGATATGACTGACATCCCAAAAGTAAGACGGCTAGAGAGAGAGAGGGAGAGAGAAATGTCATTCACACCTGACGAATCAAACTTTGATGCAGCAGGTTTTTCAAACATACGTCCTTCTGAGACACAAACAAGAATATAATCACGCACACACACACACACACACACACACACACACACCTGCACATACAGAGCAAATTCAATTTTTAATTTCATTGTCCCACTTGAGCATGCACGTGCTTTGGATCACTGCATTTTAATTCCAATCAATAACCTACCGAGCCTTACTGTATGTACCAATGCAGCTGCAGTGGAATTAATGTATCTGAGCTGCAGGAGGCAGAGTTAGGACACCATGCTGAACATTTGCGCCAGAGAGACCAGTATGACTGACAGCTCAGAGTATTGATTGCAGTAAATGTGTGTGTGTGGGGGGGGTGTATGCACACACAGACACACGCCCACACACACCAAACGCCATCCAAACACCCTTTTTTGGGGAGCTTGAAAGACGGAGATGATGGAGGGTGTGAAAAAAGCAAGAAAAATGAAGACTGGGAGAAGAGGAGAAAAAGAAAAGAATTAGAGTTTTAAAAAAAGACAGAAAAATCAACCCATATATAATAATGCCCACACACACACACACACACACACACACAAACATGCACAAAGAGTTCAGGGGCCAGATACATAAAACTTTGTATAGGTTCATAACTGAGCACAAATATGCATACATGTTCTTTTCATTAGATTTATAAAGTCATTCTCACGCATGGCTCGGTTTCATAAATCTCAATCTTTGCGTAATTTTTCACACGTGCACGAGCTTGAAGCCCACTCACACAACCGGCAATAAATGGAGGTTGACACACCCCTAATTAGCTCGTTTCTATAGAAATACCTGTTGCTGCTCAGTCATTTTTTTTTTTTTTAGAAATGATAACTCAAAGGACGGTAAGGTCCACCAAAGCCACCACTGCTGCATATCATTACATACAGCCCTATCCTATTTATAGCGCTCCTCATAATGACTATAAATTGATCACACATGTGCCTCTAAATCTACCCATAAGTCCGTCTGTATTATGTGTGACACAGTGCAACACACATATTCTCACCCATAGATAGAATAATTAAAAAAAGATGAATAGGCTTGTACAAAATCATACATGCACAATGAAACTGGATATTAAAAAAAAACTTTGCATATGGAAATAATAAAGTTACAATAATAATGCCATTTAAATCCATATTTTCATGTTTTTTCTATTACGTCTCCAACAGCCTGCAGCCCAAACTGTGTGTAAATACCGATTATAAATACTGATTTCTATGAAGAAAATAGTGTGTGTGTGTTTCTGTGTACATCGTTTATACAATTGGCCCCAGGAGTAACAGCCTACATGTTATGGTATTACATAATTAAATTACAAAATAGATGTTACACCATAGCATTTGAAAAATCGATCACGTGTTATCTAGTTAATCTATTTTTGGATATATTTTATTTTTATAGGTCTGGGATGACGTCCCAATACGTTAACTTCAAGGTCATCTACTGTAAAGTTGACCAAGTTGGTTCTGAGTTCGGCCGCCTCGTTTTGGCTCCTGACCAACTTTGCAGTTTTCTCCTTATTTTGTGGTTATTTTGCATAAATTCCACCTCCAAGATAGCCAGCCACTGGAGGTATGACTGTGGCATATTATTAGACATCAGAGATTCGATGACGAGGATTTTTTCATCGGGATCCCCTGCTCACTCCTACCACAGAGGTCATCTTTCATCTATTCATCTTTGAGGCACTACTGCAACAAAGACATCAGAGTTTTGGTGCTAGTGAGGCTGAGATCACAAACTAACCTTCCCCAGGTGTCTAACATTATACTGGCTAATGTGCAGCTGCTGGATAACAAGCTGTAGAAGTTGAGAACGTGGATCTTCTTCCAGTGGGAAATGAAGGAATGTAACATCATCTGCCTTACGGCGATTTGGCTGATGGTGGATATTCTAGGTCACGCCATCGAACCATCGGGGCTCTCCGTGTTTCATGCAGACAAGACGACATGACTCTCCCAGAAAGGCGAAACTTGGCGTGAACATTTTATCGGCAGCAGTGCTTGGTTTGATTTCTGCTTTTCTGCTTTATCTGATTGTGACAGTGGACAGAGACAGGATTCAAACCAAGGCTGCTGCAAACCTAGCCTTGATTCATGGTAGGCGCTCCACCAGGTGAGCTACTGCGGCAAACCCATTACAGGACTGTTTTGACCGCTGGGACATGTTCCATGAGGCAACAGATGGCGACATTAATGTATAGACACAAACAGTGTTGGGATTTATCCCTACAAAAGCAGTCCAGGTTTATCCTAACAAGAAACCATGGATTAAGAGCACTGTGCGAGCTGCTCTTAAAGCGCGAGACATTCACAGTATACATACTCTTTCTTACATGCTCTTACTTGTTCTTGCATACTTGCATACTTACTTATGCTGTATGTTGTGGAGCCACAACCAAAGCAATTTACTATTACACTTGTATAATGAGATGTAAGAATTGTAAATCTTAATGCTAAGCTAACATTTTTCATATCTATTTTTTAAATTGTGGCTTAAAATTTGTTCTATGCCACGTCAACAAATAAGGATTTCCTAGGTAAAATATTACAATGTAAAAGTAAAGTACCCAAAGAAAAATACCAAGAAAAGCAACTCTGACTTCAGCCCAAGTTTGAAACAGTAATTTTGTACCCCAATATGTTTCCTCATTGTTCTGGCAAAGCAATGAAAGAGGAAACTCCAAATCACTTCAGTGGTCTCTTACAGTCACTGATCAAAATGTTTGCTAATTATGAAGTTTTAAATCTGATTTTTTTTTTTCAGTTAAAAGTCTAACTTGAGACTATAACAGTCATTCTTTTGCCTTGTAGCCATGTAGATGACAAAAAAAAAAAAAGACATAAAAAAGTTCATTCAAAGCTTAGCCTAACTTGTAGCTGAGAGTCTGCAATTTCAGCAAAAGCATTTTTTTCTACATCCACCAGGGGGCAGAGCGTCTTTGAGTGTTTACAAATGGAGTTTGTGCTCCTGGCATCCTCTAGTGGTCAGAAAATCCCTTAGTGCAGCTTTAATTGCCTAGTTAAAAAAAAAATGTTGGAGAAGTCATCAAAAAGTCATCAACTGTTATGCCATTATACCACAATTGAGGTGAAACCGCATTATACCAAAATTAAATAACTCTGGTGTAATCCAAATAGTATCATCATTTGTTACATTTTGAAAAGGGTCCTTTATAATCTGTAACTGATTGCATTTCAGAAGTAACCTTCCCACACACACACATTAAACAAACCCATATACTTTGAACACATGCAGCCCTCTAAAATCCATTTGATATGATTTGAGAGGTCTCTCTGTATCACTGTTCCTTCTCAACTGCGTCCCTGTATTTCTCATTATTGTGACACAACGGTGATTAGTCTTGTTAACTCCACCGAGCTCACCGCTAGACATTCATTTAATCTCTTAAACAGGAAGGTGCACCCGAGCCATTAATGGAATTAGATGCCACGTGTGGAGAGGAGGAAAAAAAAAAGGGGGGGGGGGTGAAAAAAAGTCGAGTATTAGACATCATTTCAAACAAATGAGATGCTTTGAAGTCTCAAATACATTATGGCTCTATAGTACATCGTGATGCAGAGAGAGTGCACTCTCAGGCCACCAGCTCTGCCGAGGCCTGCAGATTTGAATGACTCTAATGTATGCCGACACATGAAAGGAGAGATATAAGCATGTGAAAAGACTCTCTCCTTGCATCTTTAAGTTTCCAGCTGGCTTTGTGTGTCCACAGGGTAATCTCTCTCATGTTAACGCCCTTTCTCCATCTCTCTCTCTCTCTTCACCTCTCTAATAACACTCTCCCTCCATCTCTCTCACTTGTTCTCTCTCTGTAGTACCGTAAGTCTCTCTTTCACTCACTCTCTCTCTCTCTTTCTGCCTGGCGTGTTGCCTTCCAATTATATTCCCCCTCTACTGATTCAGAATGCATAGAGCCCAATCTCCACGTCTGTCAAAGTATCCCCGGGTTATGAAATGACTCAACTCTCTTTCCCTTACTTTTTCCCTTCTTCCTCTCCCTCTTTCTCTCTCTCTCTCTCTCTCCCTCTCTCTCTCCCCCTCTCCATTTGCTATTCTTCCTACCATCATTTCTTCCTCTCCCTCTCCCACGCCCCTCTCTTTTCCCCCTCTTTGCATCACTCTTCCGCTTCTTCTCCTCTTTCTCTTAATTACCAGCCTCCTCAGCAGTGAGTAATGAATACATTGCCGGCATGTTTTATCTCCGCGGCCTCGATTTTGACGTTTTCCCCACCCCTGCCTTCCGCCATCACGGCAGCGCGGAGGAAGGAAGGGATAGATGGAGGGAGGGATAGAAGGGTGGTGGAGCGATGGATGGATGGATGGATGGATGGGCGCTGAAGCTTTGTTTCAAAGCCAAACCCATAAATGCCATATAAAAACTGATAGAAAGCTTACACAAATCGCAATATTTTGACAGCAGAGTGCATTGTGGACTACGGTTAACCCTTATAAACTGTTTTATAACATTTGCTGGCAAACCCTGTGTCTACATACAGCATTTTACTCTCAGTTGTCACCATCGCCATTTACATGGAGTCCTATGGGAGGCGGCTGTTAAACACTTAGAAAGGGGCTGAACTTAAAGCCCTGCCGAAAGCATTTTTCTCCTCTTCCAACCAGTTGAAATAAGTTCAACTTTTCAGATGATGTCCTTGATCGGACTGATGTCCTTGATCAGTGACAAAAAATATAGAACTGATGGTGTTGACAGTGTGTCGTTTTGTTATTTCTTTAATAACAGCCCCAAACAGCAAACCAACAAGCAACCACAAAGTAACTTTTTCACTCAGCTACAAAAAAAAAAAAGAAGAAGAGGGGGAGAAGGATGGAAGGAGGGAGGCAGTAGTGCTGAGAGCTTGGCATCTTTTATTGTCAGGATACTGTCAGTGACATCTTCCTGCCAAATTAAATGTGATTATGAATTGATATTTCTGACTTAATGCTTTCAGCTGTCATTTTGCGAGGATTTGAGTCACTCAGGCTTCATTGCCATCCGTCTTTGCTATATTTCCGTCCTCTACTTGCTCTAAAAATTCTGCTGTCTTGCCCAATAACAAAAACAAACAAACAAACAAAAACAAAAAACACCCTTTTATACCTGTGTATTATTTAGTCCTAATATTCTATCATCATACCTGCTCGCAAGGCCAATTTTTTGCAATGAAAATCCATTCAAAACCTCTGTATCCTCCACAACTGCTTCTATTCTCTTTGACAGGGGGAAGGTAGAAATTGAGCATCTATAATACAGAAAACTTTTGTGAGCAAAAAACTAATTATAGCCAAAATTATTAAGAGTTTGCTTCACTTTTTCTTCACCAAAACATAGTATAATTTGTTCTGGAATTTTCATATTTACAAATTACACACATGGCAAATTTGCATACAATTAAAATCACGGACGCCCTTGAATTAGTAGAAATCACTTTCACTTCACGTCACCGGGTAATGATACTCCCATGCAAACGGGGCAACAAATGATTAATGATTCATTTATTTCCAAGGCGCTATTGCTGTTAATTCTGTATTCTTTACTACTGCTTGGCTCAGATGTTGGAATTACACGGTAAAAGTTGGAGCTTATTCTTCCTCTCCACTCGGTTGAAAGTCACTCTGGAGGAGAGCGTCAAGCATAATGCTGAAAATGTAAATGCAATGTAAAAGGAAAGTCACATTTTCACACCGGCAGAGTTGGGGGAAACAGTGTGAGGAAGGTCACATAAGAAGGAGTGGACCGGCAGTGGTCACGTTCTAAGTGGCCGGGTAGAATTCTATTATCTAACGAAATGAAATGAAATTCTAATGAAATTTCTACATGTGGCGGCGTTAAGCTCCGTTGCTCATTATTCCAAAAGGACATTCAGAGCGAGGACAGTGGTCGGGGATGTAACTGGTCTGAATCTTGTAATAACTCTCATTCAGCAGTCCCTTAAAAAGGGGCTAAATGCAGGTTTCTTCAATGGACCTTAATTGGTCTGTGATATAGAGCAGATTACTGGGTATCGATGGAGACTAGCGGCGCTGGGGGCTTAAATGATAGAGTAGCGGGCTTGTGTCTGGATGGTAATTTCCATCCACGTATTGGCTAAGAGAATCGGAGTGGGACAAGCGAACAAGAATCAGAGTCTCTTAATTTACCAGGGGCAATACATTGAAAGTGATTGGTTTTGATGATACCGGCGCAGGAGCAAATCAAGAATTCCTATAGGAATCTAAGAACATAATGGCACAGGACCATCAGAGGAAGAGGACAATGCAAGGCAGTTATTAGACACAGGGCACATTAGAGCCCATACACACTTGGTTTTCACATCTAGTTGGGATGACTGGATCACGCGTGGCTTGGAAATGCGTTTTGATTTGATTTAATCATTCAAACCACCTTCGAAGGCAATTGGTGGCGCAATGGGCCACCCAGGGTTTGCAGTGTTAAGATTAATTTGTCCCCAAGCGTCCCCAGCAATATCAACTTGTGGCTTTGTGGAGGGAGGGAGTAATTGATAGAGCAGGCTGTTGGTGTGAAATTAAAATTCGAATGAAGCTTGTTTAGGAAATGACAAAACAGAGAGCTCGGGCACAACTGCTTTGTTAATGATCCAGTGACAGAGAACAGGATGGGTGAAGAGCATGGAATATATATGTTGTCAAGAAATTCAATCACAAGTGTTACCGGAGACACAATCTGAGACGCATGACAGTGGCAGGTGTGAGCGGTGGTGTGTCTCTCGGCTGTCGGCTTGCAATTTGATCATTTGAGGCATTACAGAAAAAAAAAAAAAGCTTTGCAAAAGTTCAATCAGAAAGCCTCTGTTGTGCAGTCTTTCTGAAGTCACATGCACAGATTCCCTTACAGCCATTTTAAATTCTGTCTCTCCCTGTCCTCAATCCAATCACAGCTTGATATGAATCGTTAGCGAGTTCCTTGGTCTTCACCACCACCACCACCACCTATACTGTTCCTATACCGTATATTAACATTTGTTCTTTATGAAATCGCCACTCATGAATATCAATTTCCTGCCAGACTCTAAGCGTCAAACACTATTTTTTTTCTCCTTTTCACATCTAATAAATATCACTCTACTTCAAGAATTCCCATTGTCTCTTTTTTCCTTCTATTAGTCTACTGATTGAACTACATTCTCTCCATCAGCATCTACTGCTGAGGTGCCACTGAGCAAGAATTAACCAACCAACATGAACTATTTTAGCTGCTGATTAGGCACCAGTACAGCACACTGATGTGTCCCAAAGGAATGCTACATATTAATACTAAACAGTACCTACTGTATACTAATCTCCACAGTGTACTGCTCTGGCAGGTAGTATGACAGAAACTCAAAATACTATAATAATCATGGGAAATGAGGCAACACGTCTTGATCATGTGAGTTATGTCATGTGACCTTGTGACGCCTTCTAATTTCAAACTAACAAACAAATATAAAAAAAAAACAAAACAAAAAAAAAAACATATATAACAAGTGATGTTTCAGTTTATTTTTGGTTTTGTGACCTTCTCAGTTACTGTTGCCCCTTGAGTAGTTCCTCCCTTTCCACAACACACTGCATTATGCTTTTGGGACACAGATTGCATTGTGCAGCCATGTTGGGTGGATGTCAAACAGCTCTATGTGAGGTTAAAGCAGGCTGAGATTAACAAAGCTTGTCAGCCTAGACAAGCTCACTTGAAAAATGTTAAAGGTAAAAGTAAACTGAACCAATCAAACATGTCCAGGGAATCTTCTTTTTCACTTACCATTAGCCTTCCTGAAGCTCGTTTCCTTGGATTTCCACATTTTCCCTCAATGAGGGAATTTTTCAGTTTCCGCTTATGTCAATGCTGCGGATTATGTTTCCCCACTGAAACACAGAGTGAAGGCGATAAATGAGCAGTTGACAAATTATGAAGCTCTCTAAGGCAACATTTCAGCTACTGAGGAGACCTGTAGAAACCATCAAGAATTGAATTAAAAACCACTGCAACAATTTCATTTAGAAAATCTTGCATTGCACAAGAATGCACTTGCATGCTTACCCACTGGTTTTGAGAAAATGATGATCTTTTGAATAAGACCAATGATGCGTGGATTGCTACCAAAAACATATCCCTAACCTCCCAGAGCACACAATCATTTAAGTGGACGAGCAGACGTTCCCCTTGCATCAGTTATGGCTGAACAAAATCAGCTGCTGAATCGTGCCCACATTTTGTCATTTGGTCTGAAAAAGTCTCTGGTGTCAGTATGTTACAGCTAAACGGTTAAATTTGTTTCCATTGGGACCCTTAACAGGTTGCACCTTCCTGGTCACACTCAGATTGACAGCTGAAGAGACCAGTGAGAGTTTGGTGGGTGGGTCTTAATAGCTCCACTCCTTTTTCCATGGACCTTCTTCCAGGCTTCCCACTCTGGAGGAGAAAGCCTGGGAACGGGGCTCCTTACCATTGTTTTATATGATAGATATCAGCAGCACTTCCTACTGTAAACCACAACAAAGTCAGACATGACATGCAAATACTTATATCTTAATATTTATCTCCCAAAGCTTGTCTATAGCCAATTCTTGATAGCTTTATGATTATCACAGGAGGTTGGTAGCGTCACTCTGCCCATGCATGTCAACTTTATGTAAGCAGTAAATCACTTATGTGTAGTGGTAGAAAAAGTGCCAGTGTCCTTTAAGAAAAAAAATCACAGTACTGTAACGGAAAAATACTATTAAAGTAAAAGTCTTCATTCAATGGATTTCTTAAGTGAAAGTGTATTGTAAGTAGAGAAGTTGAGTATGAAAAGTTATTGTGAAGAATTAAATTAACACTCCTTTAAGAGTTAATTTATTAAACAAAACGTATTAACTGATAATGTCAACTCATTAATTATAAATCATTTATCTGTAAGTAGTATTTTAATGTTGTAACTAACTGCTTCATATACTGTTGGCTAGTTTACATTAACAATGTGTCAGGTTTAAAGATACATTAAGCAATATTACATGTATTTGTTACTGTAAAATGTTGCTGACAATGAAAAAGTTAATGCAAAGCAGCTTACTTTGCAGCTGAAAGTGTGCAGCTTCATCAAACATTTGACTTGGAGGTCAGAGACAAAATAATCCAAGAAATTCAGCAAGAGCCTTGTGAGAGTGAATTGTATTCCTAAATTTCATCCCCCAAAAAAAGCATTTTTTTTTTTTTTTTTTTTTTTTTTGCCTTAACATTTGGTTTCAGTTTGAACTCTCAACACCCCCTAGAGGTCAGAAATTGCTTGCTGCAGCTTTAACATTTTGCATGTTAAACCTTACTGTACAAAGTAACTAATAACTACAACCATCAGATAAATGTAGTGCCATAAGAAGTACAAGATTTCCCTCTGAAATTTTGTGCATGTGAGTAAATGTGCTTAGTTGCTTTCCACTTGTTGCTATTTTGATCGTAAAACCCTCTACAAGTAGTTCCGTATCTTGGTAATATGTTTATACAGCAGAACGAATACCAGCTGGACACCAGTAATTCTTCACACTGCTTAATCATGACCTACAGCAGAATATTGAATGTACTTTTAGCTTAGTAGGTGGAGCGGTTCAGAGGAACATGAACATCACCATGGGTGCATCAGTGAGAATGCGAGGAGGCAGTTGCTGTTCCCATTTAACACACTTATCGCCACAGTGCACACATGTAGATTTAATGATGAGGCTTGATATAGTTATGGGTTTATCAATAAGTGACAAACAAACACCACACAATTAATAAACACAATTAATTTCAGCAGAAAAAATACAATTAGGTACCTAAATTCAATGAACGGTGGTGCTCTGCCTCCCTAGGTGGGGGAAGGGGCAGGCCTACCACTAATTACCAGAGCGGAGTGCTACAACACAAACAGCATACATAATTACAAAGAATTCACATGCTTGCATCGCCTCAATTAATCACGGTTAATGAATCATGTGCACTGGCCACTTACACATGACAATCAGGCTGTAATATTAAGGCAAACCATTCCAAGGGACCAAACAACATTTATCAATAGGAATACATATCTGCAGCCTGCACCGAGTAATTATATAGCTAAATTCAAACATGAATCCATAAACATTAAATGCAGCAATATAAAACAAATATGAGTAACCATTATGGTCCACACTGGGGAAGAGGATCCCCAACATGTGCTCAGGCTTGCAGGGGGATATATGGACTGGCAGTGAAAATGAGTTCAGGTGAGAAGAGGCTCAGGTGAGAATGGGTGAAAGAAGTTGTGGAGGAGTGATGAGTAGTATGGCTCTCTTCAGCACTGCATAAAATCTTAGGGACATCCTTCTGAAACAGAGTTGCAGCCCCTCTTGCACAATCCTAATTATTTCAAAGCTTAAAATATCCTTCTCAAACTCTTGTGCTTCTCTTCATCTGCAGTGCATTTCCTCATTTTTGATTGGTCTAGCTATAACAGGAGAAATCAAAATTGGATTACCTTGATTCACCTCATAATGAAAAAACCCGGTGTTCCTAATATTAAAACCTTATTATTAGGGACACATAACATTCAATGTATACATCTAGTGTATACAACCAATGTTATGTGTAATTTGCTTTTAATAGTTTGTCTTATATTGTCTTTTTGCATTGTATGTGAGGTCCTTTTGCCCTTGTACCATATGCAGCAAAAGTTGTCATTGCATTTCTGCATCAATATCACAGGAACAAAGTCAGCTATAAAAAAAAATGTAGTTTGCAATCAAGGTCCGACCTTCCCAAAAGCCTCCTCCTAATGCTCAGCATTTGTGAGTAGCAAGGACCGCCTCCACCCTCCCACCTCTCCCCCTGCTGAGTGCTACACTTCTGTCCCAGCATGGCGGCGTGTCCACAGGCAAAGTCTGCCACTCCGGTACCCAGGAAAGTGTGCTGGAGTCAGGCTTTGAGCTCTGCAGGAGAGCCCCTGGATGGCCTGGATGAAAGCAAGAGCCTCGCTGGCAAGATCAATCCCTGTGAGACTTCACTCTCGGGACATTTGAGGGCAAGTGGGGGAGCAAATGAGGAAAGAGAAAGAGGTTGAAATAATAATAAAAAAAAAAGACTCAGAAGAGCAGGCAGGGAGGGAGAAAGGGGAAAAGGTAGAGAAATTCAGAGGTACAGCCATGTAGAAACTGAAAGTGATGGTGAGAATCTTAGAAAAGAGATCATGGTATGGAAGTAGAGAGGGAGAGAGAGAGAGAGAGAGAGAGAGAGAGAGAGAGAGAGAGAGAGAGAGAGAGAGAGAGAGACTCAAAGAAAGAAAAGAAGCTTCTTTTGGGATACTTTCCAACAATGGACAGCTGACAAAGATTGTTAGTCACCCATTTAAGAATATAATGATGCTAACCCTGATTTTCCATTAAATTTCCCCTTAAGTTCCTTCAGAGAACGAAAACACAGATTTATCCTTATTGTACAACAAGACTTGTTAAAATGGGGATTTTTGCAGCTTACAAATTAATAGAAGTTATGTTATAAGATTAGTACTGGAGATTGGTTGTATAAAAAATGAAAGCAAAAAAGGAGAAAACAAGGGAAGAGATCTTTGTGGGGACATTGTATTGACCTGTGTTCATTCTTCACAGCCTTCTTAATTTTTGATATAACCAATTTATGCCTAACCCTAATTATAATCATAACCTGACCCTAATTCGAACACCTAACCCTAACCAAGAAACCAAAATGATTCTTCTCCTTTGTGAGGGCCACCCAAAATGTCCTCACACACTCACAATCCCCACCAAATCCTCGCCATCAATACTCAGACATCAGCTGAAGAGACAGCAGTGTTCTCAAAAACAAGGAGACGCTCTCGTGTGTATGTGAATTCATGGCGTCTCTAGCTTTCATTCCTCTATCGATGTGTTTATCTGCTTTGGGCCAGAGCTGAGAGCCGCCCCGGTGAGCTGATTTCGTGCCGAGTCCTGCTCTGATGTTTGGAGCCCCTTCTCTCGCAAGGATCAAAGGATCGCTGCGGCCCACGTGTGCACAGATGTATTGAGTTTGTTGTGTTTGTTTGTTTGCGTGTTCGTTTTTTTTTTTTCCTCTTTTTTTTTGACATAGATATAGAACCGTCAAACATGAGGAACTGGAGGCATGCAGGATGTGGTAGTCTCCTGTCTGCCTTGAAGAGGAGGAAGACAAGTGAGGTATGCTTTCCAAGGAACAACTTTTTACTCAGTAGCAGAGGAGGTAAGCTTCAGGTAACTAAACGAAAATGAGTACTAAGTGCTAATCTGCAAGGTCCATCTTTGGTGTGAATGCTAATTGCTTTAATGTTTCTGCACTGCATTTCCCAGAGACCACCTGCCAATCAAACAGTGTCTAATGCTGACACCTTTCCCATCTTCTGTTGATGAATTTTCAGTTTCTGTGGGTGGTGCTCTTCACCCTGTCTGTCACAGTGGCTATTGCTGCGTCTTATTAACTAACTAGTTCTTTGATCCATTGCAAATAAATGACTTCTGTTCCTGCTGCTGAAAATACAACATGCATCACTTCCTGTGCACGTGAGGGAAGATGTATCAGACATCAGAGGGTCAGGAAAACAAATGTAAAATCTTTTATGAACCTAGTAAAGTACCAGCAATTTTCAACATTTACTAAAATTTACCCACATTTTACATGGCAACAATCAATTTGCAAATCATGCAGGGGTACTTAAGTTTTCACGCCATGTAATAAAAATTTGAATTTTTGGCTGAAACATCCACTGTGTAGTGATAAACCATGGAACTTAATTATTCAATTATTAACTTAATAATTAATTAATAATAATTTGTTTACCTGGGGACTACTTTCCAGGGACTATATTAAAACCTGGGTATCATTTTTCCTACCTTTTATCCAGCCATTGGTTTCCATTCATTCCAGCAGCTCTGTTGTGTTTTGATGACTTGAAACTGGGCGGACTGAAACAGTCCCTCTGCCAGGGAAAATAATCCCCGGGAAAATGCTTGCTTTACACAACAAATTGTCAGTCATCAATTATGTTATGAAATCGTTCGCATCTCTGCATGATTTGAAAAATGGATTACTGCAGTGTCATTTATGGGTAAACTGGAGTCAGCATTAAAAATCACTGGTGTGGTCCTTTAAATGTGGGAGGGAGCAATGAGATGTTCCAAATATTCGAGTTAAGCTTTGGTGCAGGCACCTACCTGCAAAGGATTTGATATGTCATTAGGTCACTGGATACAATTTTAAATGAATCATCTCAACAGAAAAAATCATGTAAAATAAGTAAAGGCAGGAGAAAAGCAAAGCAAAATTCACTGAAGAGGGAGTAACAGATTTTCAAACCAAAAAAAAAAAAAAAAAAAAAGCAGCATTCCTCTCCTTCTCCTTGCGTACACAAACAGAAGTTGTAATATCCTACCTTTGTGCCCCTCTTCATTCCATCGTCCTGCTGCTTCCTCTGACCCTCACGCTCCCTCAGCTCCTCTGGCTTTTTGAGCATTGGATCTGTGAAAAAGCGCTCAGCTCAAGAGAAGCAGAGCACGATGGAGAGGAAATGAACAAGTGTCCGCTTGGCAGGAGAGCTGGCACCGCCGGTCCTGCCCCGGGCCCCGGGCAGCCTGCCCTGCATGGACAAACACTTTCTAGGACTGAAACTGACCTTTGTCACTCAGTGTGTTAAATGTGCATCTTTCATTAAATCTGCCTCACCCCATCTTTCTCCACAGATCCTCTCTTTTTCTTTTCCTCTTTATCATTTCTCCCTTTTTTTTACTATCAGCTCTTCCCAGTGTCCACTTCCCCTCTTTCTCTTCTTGCCATCGTCTGTCTTTCCCTCATAACTCTCTCTTCCTCTTGTTGGGACTTCATTTTAGACAGTAATGGAGGGTTAACTCACTTAAATTGAGTTTTCCCACTTTTTTAAGCCAACATAAATCTTTGTGCTAAAAATGTATGATACGCATTATATGAAGCAGCACTGAACTGATGTAAATTATGTGAGCATGAGGTCCTTAAGGGGAGAAATCATAAATTAATGTGTCTCTGAAAGTATAATTGATTAATGTCTCCCCTGACACCTGACATTATTCTGTCATCTTGGGTGATCAGGCAGCTCAAGAGACACACAAAGTCTACGATTAAATGCACCCAAGACACATTAAAGGTGCACTCAACCAAAATCTGTGGAGGTGCTCAGAGAAGGATTTGGCCACATTAACAACAAATGGCGATGTGTCTGCAGTCCACATTTAGGTAAATGGAAAATAGATTTGTAAATCCAACCACAAAATGCTCGCAAAACATAGTGGACTCCATGTCTACTTTCTGACACGAGTATATAAAAATGTCAGGTGGTAATCTAGTAAGACAAGCCTGAGGGTTTAGAACATGTAGTTTTGTAATTTGTGCTTTGGCACTTTTTGTTCTGACATTTAAGCATTTAAGCCAAACGTGTTGCCCATATATTTAGGAGAAAAAAAACAAAAACATGGCATTTTGATGAATAGTTACCGAATACATAAATAAATAAATAAATAAATAAATAAACTGACTCATTTGAGAGTGGCTTCATTGTCAAAATAGTAAACTTAAACCAAATTCCTATATTTCTAACACAACTAAGACATTCCCAGATGAAGAAAAATAACAAATTTGAACAGACTAATGTCACACAGGTAAATGCTGCCAGGCTGTTACAATTAAGCAACAAAGTCGGCTATCTTTACTTTCATCCAGGATCTTTGGTAACATCCTTGTCAAAAACAGATTGTCAGGATACTCTTGGATGAGGAACAAGCAAGATGTGGCTTTTATTGTACATTTTAAAGGATGTAAACATTATGAGAGGACATGATATGCATGATAGTCTTGTGTTTTCAAAGCAAATATCAGAGATATATTTTTGGTGTATATATAATCCACCTGCATCAGAACAAGGCACAGTCCTTATATAAGATGAGTGTTAATGTCACTGCATAAAGGTGTCCATTGTTTATATCTCTGGATGTTTGCCTAATGATGATCACCAGCTGAAGGTCAGAGTTGATTCACCTTTTTATTTACCACAACATCACTGATGGTCTGTCTCTCTGCCTACACAACTTCCTTTCTCTTTCTGCCTCCTCGCTCTCGTTCAGTCCCATCATCAGCAGAGCGGCCAAGAAGCAGCGGGGCGAAGCGGTCCACCGCCTAATTAAAGGGTCAGAGGAGGGAAGGGAAAGGCGCTACGATTTAACACAGGCCTAATTTCATTACAACCCATCATCCTGCTCTGCCCAGGCAGGGCGACCCACACTGAGCTGAAGGAGAGAGAGGGCTCTTTCAAACACACATGCTGGAAGATCAGCCGCTTATGTGCCCACGCAACAAGCAGGCAGCCTTGCACTTCTTCTGCCTGGCTCTGTCTCACACACACACACACACACACACACACACACACACACACACACACACACAGACACACACACACACACACAGTCAGTGCAAATATAGATAACTCACTATATCCACATACGGATAAAAAAAAAACATCCGGGTAAAAACAAAGAGTAAAAAAAAAAGTGTTTAAAAGCTAAAAACAGTCTGGGCCTTGTGTTAGGCAGTGCACAGGGTTTCCCTGCAATCCTAGTTGAGATAATGTATTGAAAGAGCCATCCAACATTCCATCCAACATTTCAGTTAATTGCAAGCAAATAATTAAATGCTGCAAGAAAAAAAAAAGGAAATTAAGGTGTGTTTCCAGGGTGTTTAGTGAATAAAAATGTCATCATCATCTGAGCGTTGCTATGGGCAACAAATTTGCTTGCAAGCTACATGACTACCTTGTTTTGCAAAGATGGATGTCAGTGTAGTTTTAGTTGACTGCGCTGTTCTCTCCACTTTAATATCACTTTTACAGTCTTGCCAATATGAGACACAGGAAGGTCTTGATTTCTTCAGGTGTCCACCTGTACCTGTTGATGTTACTGCCGTCCGACATGACAGTCAGCTCTGCCTGAGGTCAGAGGTCAAAGAGCAGCTGGTCATGTGATTAAATCCTATGCACTTGTCCAGTTTTTATTCAGCAAACGTGTTTCCATTGCTAATTATTTCTTCCAACTCAAGCAAGTGCATACTTTGTAGTCACATTTAGGGGATTTTATTCAACATTTGCCATTTTTATCAAGCTTTTATTTCTCAAAGTGCACATGAAAGAGGGTTGATTTAAACATGGTTATAGGAAATATAAGTTTATTTCACTCAAGATGTCATTGGCTCATGTTGTGTGAGCCATACAGAAGGATTTTGTTTGCATATTTGGCTCTTTTTGGACTTCAGCTGCTTTAGAGAAGCCTGCTAGGAAATTAGTTCGCTAGCTGTGCAAGCTCTCCCTGTGTGGACAAAGACAGCTCACCTGTGTTTCAGTTGGCACTGTGATGAGAGGTTAAGGACAAAATTTTATTTTTTGGGCAACTGTAACTTTAATGCCAATAGGTTCACCAATGAATGATGTTATTCCTGCAATTTCAGTGATATAGATTGTTAAACTGGCCAATCCAGACTTTATCAGTAGCATTTCATATATTTTTACCTTTTATAGAGATACACCCAGACAGGCAGTGTGCACATGCATGCGCTACAACCCACTGGTCTTGTAAAACTTAGACAGCTCTTGTATGAATTACCCCTGCCTGGACAGCAACTGGCTCCTGCATCCATAAAGACAGCATCCTATCTGTGATGCTGCACGTTTGAGATGAAAAATGCCCCTGAACGTGGATCAGATTTGCAATAAAAGCCGTGGGAGATAACACACAGAGGAGGCCAGTTAAAGTCCTGTGTGCAATTGGTGGGCAAATAATCTCTCTTCTCTGCTTTGTCTCTGGCTGCTGTTTGCCACTAGTGCAAAATATTATCTGACTTGCTCCTAATGCTCTGCAGGAAATAGCAGGGACTGATTTTTGGTCACTGACACAGCAGCTAAGTAACTAACTTTATTAGGATCCAATTTAATACATTAATGACTAGGCATAATGATTCGAACAATGTGCTCCATGCCCTGAAAGAGAGCTTCGCCTCGCAGGATTTGATCAGAGGGAACACAGACGGGATGGAGGCAATCAGGAAATAAACAGTCTTTAATTAACCCTCTCTGGATGCAACAGCAATTGCATACAAACAATACAAAACAATAGTCAATACTGTAGCTCACTGACTCAAACCACACAAGCCAGTACTGTAGCTTGTGGCTTCATGCTTCGCTCTCCGTACGAACAAACACAGGAGCAAATACAGGGGAGGAACAACTAGTTTCAAGTACCGCTCCTTTTCCGTCTCTGCCTTTCTATCGATGCTCGACCCAAGCTTGGTTCAAAGAAACCAAAATCGCTCCACAATCCTGAGTTTATATGGATTTACTCGGAGGGGATGTGAGATTCAGCCTTTTGCCACATCAGACAAAAATGTTGGGATGATTTGTCTCAGTGTTTTGTTATTTTTTGTGACTTTTTTGATAGCGATGCACTTACAAAACACTTGTACACAGAGTTATACTCAATGTTCGCTGAAAACAGAGGATGCTGCAAACTGTTTCTGCGTTTTCATAGTCTGACAGTGCTGTGAGACACAGAGTGTGCAAATAAACAAGTGCATGAGTGGAAACCTTTAACCTTAACCAAGATATGCATACAGGAAAACCAATAAAACTGAAACAAAATTAAAGATACAATAAAACTAGAAATTTTCATAAAATAACTACTGTTTACACCGTTTTGACAAATAAATGCTGGTTCCCATTAGAAGCTGGGTTACATCAAATATTAAAATCATACCTCAGTGCTGTCCTGGTCCGTCAGGCTGTTTAACAACCACTTGTTGGGAAACTAGCAGGGGACAGCGTGTCCTTTAAGTGAGAAGTGTCTTTCTCGGGGCAGCCGCTGTGGGTTTTCATGTCACATCCGATTGTGTCCCCGGGACACAATCAGCACCAGCTGAGGCGCCGGTTTGATTAGAGATTATAATGCTCAAACCAAACCCTACTGGGCTCAAATTATAATTCAGGCAGGTGTGATCCGGTCGGGCTCTGTGCGGAAGGGGAGAGATATTTTTTCCCTAAATCCATTTCTATTTTTGGATTATGTTGTCCAGGTTTTTGCTGAGCAAGAAATTTGTGCATCAGGAAATAAAGGCAGGTCCTGAATAGATGCAGGTCCCAAATACAGGCCGCTTGCTTTTGATAATTAACCCTATAAAGCCATTTGTATCATATATGATACACATTTTCAATTCCATTTTTCGTTTTCAGTTTAATCAATACTTGACCAAAATACTGTTGTATACCTTTGAACACTTCCCCTGTTCACCCTGGACCATAACATTGGCACTTCAAGTACATATCATATATCATACACCAGAAAGGTCGTGTAATAACATATTTTTAATTTATATATATATATATATATATATATATATATATATATATATTGTTATAGGACTAAATAAAGGGTTCAATATTCAAAAATAAAAATTGGAATTTTCTGCCAAATCTTTCATAGTTCAGGCTTTATAGGGTTAAAGCAAATCTGAAACCCGGGGAACTACTTGATGTTTTACAGTATATGTATATATACATATATGTACAGTCCAGTAGATCAGTCTTCCTCTTTAGATATTGATAGTCCTCTACTTGATTACCAGTGATTCTTATCACAGATTAAAAAGGGTTAAGCTGACTAACACTACAATATCCCAAAACCTCGGTGTGTTCCTTTAAAATTTGCTTATTAAATGCACACACTGTGACAGATCAGTCCATGGCTGTGACACCACATTTCTTTGTAATTGGTATCCAGAGCAGATTTACTTCAATATATCACTACAAGGAAATGTTAGTTCATTTATTTATTTCTACATGTGACTATCCACCATGACAACCCATCTCCCTCTCACTCTTTCTCTCTCTGTCTCGTTACTAGGCAGCATAACATCACAAGCTAAGATTTTTGTTTGTCTCTTAGCAAGTTTCTTTCTCTCTCTCTCTCTCTGTCTCTCTCTCTCCATTGATCTCTCTCATACACATAGTGCAAAATCCTTGCATGCATTTTTACACGAGGATAAGTTTATACATAGACCTACGCACGTGTATCTACACACATGCACACATACTTTCTCCACTTCGTCTATTTATTTCTACATGCAAGCAAACAAAACAACAAACAGTCTTTGGCGAGAGTCTCCATAAAAGATAATACCGGCACTGCTCAAATCCAGTTGGCATGAGTACAAGCAGTATCAGTGTGGAAGCCACAGTGCTTGTACACACAGGAAGGCATCTGAGTGCAGAGGAAGAGGCTTCAGTCTCGGGGAGCTTCAGAGCGTCGATCTCGAACAGAGTATTTATAGAGCAGCACAGTTTGGGACAGGAACATCCTTCAGTGTTTTAAACTGCTGCAGATTCACGGGGCACCTCGGTTTGAACCTGAAGTGCTTTGCTGAGTGAGCACACAAAGTTCTTTCCAGAGTTTACACTGTAAATAACAACAGAATCAAAACAAACAGACACACATCAGACTACAATAAATGGCTTTCCGGTGACCTAAAACATCCTTCAGGCTTAAGGCTGATTTCTGTTTTGTTGCTTGACACTTGAAACAACTGTCACCCGAGAAAAATGACACTTTTGACAAATTTGGCGGCGCTTGGCATGTGTGTCGCATATGCTTATTGATGACCGTCACATGTTGTGATCGGATATTCATTGCCAAGGTAAAGCTTAAGGAAGTGAGAAAACTTCATAATTTATATGAAATCAGCTCATCTTAATAGTACAGACACACACAGGCGGCAGCCACCTATTTGAACACTGTCAAGTATTGATAAGTTTACAAGGAGTTTCATATGCGCTTTTCCCTTAATGCAACTCATTTCAGTGTTACTGACAACACATTGCGCACATTTTCAACTAATGTGGGAGTCGTGCAACAATCAGTGCACCTTTTTGTCAAAAGATAGAGTTGAACGATGCAGTATAAGTTAGCTGGAAGTCGCCCTCAGTTTCTGCAGCTGATTGCATTTCCAAACGTATGACTTGGAGTCTCAACAGAGCTGTGTGGGCATGTTTACTCTCTGTGCTGTTAACGGATGGTTTTACCACCTGTAGCGTGTATATGTGATTGATTTTGTGCCACAGTATCTGGTCAGCCAAGCACTGCCTTGTAAACACATTTGGTTCTTACATTAGCCAACATACTTAGTAGAAGCTGGTATTAGTGTCAGTAGTATCGAGTTGCATGTTAATATCAGTTGCTTTGCTAAATGCGTCAGCTGCTAGGTTTGTAGCCAACAATGCAGAAAACCACCTACCTCTAGAGGTTAACGTGTGTGTGTGTGTGTTCCAGTAAATATGCACAACCGATAACAAATATAATTCATTTTGTACTGCTTTTGTCCAAGTTTCTCATCAAATTAATCACACTCTTGTCTTTTACACAACTGAATATGTTGACCTTGTAACTCTTGTGCAAAAGCATGAATGCAAAAGGCCAGTCTAATTCCAGGTGCTTAAGTAAAGAGCACTGCTCGAGGAATTCAGACACATCTTCTGTTTTGATTCAAGCAGCTACGATAGCAAAGGCGGAAATATTAACAGAAACATCTTGAATCTTCCAGATGTGTACGACAGTCACATGATAATTAAAGATAATGGTTGTACAAGCGACACTGTTTCCAATGGATCCCTCTGCCACGGTGTGAATATCATATTTATATCATATTTACACTGATCACAGGGATAAAAGGTGGATAAAGAGTGAATGTGGAAACTGATTGTGATTTATGCGCATTTTTAGATGTGTTGGCTCTGTAAAAACGGCTCAACTGCCTGAGCTTCTTATTAGATTAGATTAAATTAGATTAGGTTAGATTAGCCGTTATTGGCTCTCTTGAGAGAAATTCACCTTGGGCATTCGAGAGAACGCGATAACATATCACAGCCGCAGCATATCCATATACAATCAAACATATACGTTTGTTCAAGTCTTAACGATTATATAAATACCTCCAGATATTTATGAAATTCAGTATTTAGCTTTTCACCTATGTGAACTTGCGTGTCTTGTCTTTTGGTTAGAGAGCGAGAAATCCCGCTGGGGAGTGTGTGTGTGTGTGTGTGTGTGTGTTCAGAATTAGACACGGCTCCATTAACTGTGCTGACTTTTCCTCAGCTGCAAGTCAAGAGTGTTTTTTAAGTGGAGACAACGGCTGGAGAGAAGACGGTTCACCAGAACAATCTAAACTTGGAACGAAACAGGGACCATTTACTTTTACTTAACACATCAGTGAAATTACCTTCACACCACAGCCCAGCGGTTGTGTGTATTTCATCATTTTTTGCGCGCAGAACACGCAGTTGAATTGAATTTAGTCATGTTGACGATAGATCTTATGTTTCTGTATTTGTTTTCTGGCTTTTCTGTGGCAAACTGCCAACAGTAATGTAAATAGGAGGGAGATCATTAGAGAGGGCCATTACCGCCTTGTTTCTCTGGCAGACAGTAGATGGGAATCACATTTTCTATAATGAATGTATTACTTTTGAGCCAATGCCTGATCAGGAGCGAGTTTCTGCTCCTTAATGTATTCTCTCTTTCTTCCTCTAGTCATTCTGTCTCTCTCTCTCTCCGTCTCTCTCTCCATCTGCCTCTCTCTCTCTGTTCTGTGCTCTCTCTCCTCAGCTTCTTGCCTATGTCCTATCTGTTTCGCAGACCCAATTTTAATTTCCTGTCCACTGTCAGGTGCAGGCCATCTCTGTGGAAGAGAGGAGGATAATATAGAGAAGAGGGGATAATGGACCCATGACATGAATTGCAGGCTTGATGTTTCTCTAGGAATTATCGAGCTCTGCTCAAACCTCATAAGGAACGCTGTTGGAGAGCACAAAAGCACAAAGCAGAGCAAGTTCCTATAATGTACAGACACACACGCACACACATACACACACACACACACACACACACATATACAGATCACAAGTACTTTTTCCATTCTGTGCCAGCTGGATCAGCCTAATAAAATATTGATAACAATTTGTTTGTGAGAAAGACTCTAATCATTTGGTGTTTCTGCTGCAGTAATGAGGCTGACAAGCAGTTTGGGTGGGGAACGTGTGATGAAATGATGGTGTTTAGAGCAGATTAAAGGAACATTTTGCCAATTTTCAACCCAAAGTCTATCTTTCAGTTGTACATGCACATGTAAAACACAGACAACAAACACACAGATGACAACAAGTGCAGCAGCTTGGGCAGATCCATGGACAAACCAAGAGAGAGAGAGAGAGAGTGGTGCGCATGGATGAAAATTACTCTTATGATGTTCTTTTGGAGTCAGATATTCACAGCTACTTTTCTGACCATGCACAGCACAGAGGAGCTGAGCATGTGAGGAGGCCACAGCAGCAGCAGCAGCAGCAGCCGTGGAAAAAGCCTCCTCAGCCTGTGAAGACTCCTGGCTGCTGCCTTGTCAACTTCCCCTTTGAGATGTGTTTACTTCTGTTTGTTTTTTTTTTGTTTGTTTTTTTTTGCATTAAAAAATACAGACTGATGGCTGACACCCAGTATTGTTCACACAGTAGTTGTATGACTCTATGTGTGGGTCTGCATTTCACTGCATTTGATACTAGATCTACAGCACACAGTACACAGGTCGTGTTGAATGCTGAATGGCATAATCACATCGCGATGACTTTGATTTCACGGCCCATTGAGTGCAGTATGTGCACATGGCAGTGTTTGGATAGGAGCCACGGCTCAGCGGGCGAACAGTCCCGGCTCTGTTTCTTGCCACATGGCAAAGCAACAGGGTACAATTAGAGAGAGCAGCATTCATATCCAGCCTTTGATCTGCAGCTCTAGCTTTTTGTCTGAAGAGTATTTAAAATGGCCAAATTATCTTGTTATGACACAACCTGCGAGCATGTGTGTGTGTGTGCATATATTTCGCTTTTTGCGTGCACATGGACCTTTGTGGATGCCCCCTGTGTCCTATCAGCGCTTACATCCCCAGCTTGTCATGTTAGTGAGCTCATCACATTGGCAAATATAGATTTTTCTGAGAATTTGCGCTCCCCTCTGGCGATAACCCATTAAGGGAGTTCAGTCACTTTGTTACTCCTTATTCATCTCCCTGGGTGCTTTCCAATATCTCTCTATCCCCACACAAGGTTTTGGAGTGTGAACCTCTTTAAAAGAAGAATGTGAAAGAAGTCCACGGTAATAAGAAATGGAATTTTAGCAGCCTATTTTACGGCTTAGGACTGTTGAGGGCGAACTGTTGAACCAAGGCTTAGGCTTATTAAATGGGAGGGTGTGATGGAGGGAATGAGAGAGAGAGAGAGAGAGAGAGTGAATCATGGGGTTTGCTAACTGATTTCTCTTGCAGTTGGCTGCAAAGTTTGGGAGGTAATTTCCCTCTACTGCATGTGCCAGGAGACCCTCGGAGATCAGTCTGCCACTTAGCAGACTACTGGAGAATTAATGGAGCACAAGCACACTCCTTCACGCACACACAGACACGTGCACGTGCGGGGCAAGTGCACACCCAGAAGCGCATTCATTTAAAATTTTCACTTGAATCTCTGAAATTAAGTTAGAAAATACATCAGAATCAAGTATCAGAGAGATTTAAGATTTAGCTTGGGGATGTTTAAGGATAGAAAAGCACCGTCTCTGCCACACAGCCTGGACACCTTTCCCTGGAGAGGCTGAACAGTCTCTGCACATTGGCTTTTTTTTTTTTTTTTTTTTTCTGCAGATTTTCTTACAGGAAGTGAGACGGCATGCCCGGTACTGCAAAATATCAGGAGCCGACTTAAAAACATCCTCTGAGGTGGGCAGCTACTTGTCCACTTTGTCTTCAAAGGTTTGTCCCATAAAGGTCAAATAGTCACCCTATCTCAGCAGCGAGCACCTTTCTTTGCTCTTTTCTGACAGGGCGACAAATCTTGAGTGTCTGTAAAGCATCCAGGAATCAAATGTAACTGTCTGCATGTATTATTTCAAAATTAAACTTAGTAAGATATTTGACTGAGTCTCTCTCTGTGTTTGATAGATGTGGCATTGCTGACGGATCGCTACCCCACTCACTTTGGCTCTGTCCAGTATGTAACTTCTGAAGTGACATATTTAATCGGTTTTCCCAACAACATAAAATAAACACTCAGCCAGACTGTAATTTGGCAGTATTTGGTTGTTCTGACTGACAGGCAGGGCGCAGCTAAAAGAAAATTAATATTACTAAACTGGAAGTCTCCATAAGCCTCATGTTTCAGGAGGTGGCTCAACGAAATCCTCTCTATTGCTGTGATGGAGCAGATTCGTTTTAGCAAAGGGAATTTACAAAACTATTTCCTAAAGCCATTTTTGACATTGCTTTATGACACCTAACTCTGTAGCTCATGAGCTTTATTGCAATGTTGTGTCTTTATTCTATGAAATGCTGCCCTGTTCTGCATAATGACTGATAGTTGGTAGTCTCTCACCTGTGTGTTTTTTTTTTGTTTTTTTTTCCTCTCACCCTTGGTAGTGGACACTTTACATTTATTGTACGTGCTGCTTTAAAAGAGACAAAAATAAAAGAATAGTTTAAAAAAAAAACATGATTGTTTGTATTGGGCTTACCTTCAACAACTTGTCAAAAACTATATGGTATTTTTTTGAAGCATGAAAGCTGCATTTGGCAAGATTATTATGCAAAAATACACTGACTTTGCCTCAGCCTAAATCACCAAGTGGGACTGCAACTGAGAAGAGTGTTGCATCACTCCAAATTAAAGGGGCTGCCAGCACTTTGTGTACCATAGAGAAAGGAGAGCCATGTTACATAAATATTTCACCCTTGACGTGTTTTAAATTTGATTCTGCGGAACCCGAATAGCAGGAGTCTAGTCTTTAGGAACATCTACTGCTAACACCTAGTTTTATGTCTGTTTCAGCAGATCAACACTACATGTACAGTCCAGCACAAGCAGGCAGGCCGTGGTGAATGTAACTTTACATGTCTAGATCGAAATGGATCAATGGCGAATGATATCTGTTATGTGTGCTAAAATACCAAAATAGAGGTGTGTTATTGTGCCATACAGAGCTCTGGAAAGCTGTCTTTTTCTCCTCCATGTTGAAATCAGTTTGGCTACCTCCCATTTAATGGATGCGTGTCCCAAAAAAAGTTCAGATGGTTTCAACTTTTGTTGTACGTCAAAAAGCAGGCAAGGCATCCATAAAATGACACACGGTTCTCCGTTTCCTCCATTGTTTGTCAATGTGTCAGCCTCGTAGCGGAGGCTCAGTCTGCTTCTGACGGATGCAATGTCTGGGTCTGGCTGCAGCCTAGGGCAGCATAGATTCATCCTGTTCGGCCAAATTAAATTTTGCTGTTGAGCTTGAACAAGATGTGACAAATGAAAACTTGAAATAAACTCGAACAAACTTGAACAGTAAAATGCAGGTTAATCATTCTAAAATTATTAGGACTTTTCCTGTGACTATGAAGAACACCAACTCTCTGTGTCTGTCCATCTCAAACAAGTGCAAGTCTGAGACCGATAAATAGAGTGTTTCAGTGTGCCTTGGCAGGACATAGTTCAGATGCTGTGGATTAGGCTGAGTATCCATGTCACTGTTTTTGGAAAGACCGGTTTCTGCTGAGTTTTTCACGTGTATATTTTTTGACTGGTGGAGCTCCACAAACCCCACCTAGCCTCGTTGTGTTGTTTTAAAAAGAGACAGACTGGAAACCTTGCCAAATCACACAGAAGCTGTCTGGATGGATAGACTGCAATGTAGGTACGAGGGAAAATATCTTTTTTTTTTTTTTTTTTTTTTGTATGTTTTGGGTGAACTGATGAGTGTCAGGATCGCATCAGGCTGGGTTGGACTTGGTTGACCAAACCGTGAGATCCAGCTCCGACAGAGAGGCAGAGCATGGCCTCATATAACACACGGAGCTCACCACAGACTCATCATCAAACTCCAGGGAGGAGAAGTGAAGTCTCCTGCGCAGCTTCAGTCGACCCGAGTGTTTTCTTCTGCTTGTGTTTGTTTTCACGCCAAGGAGAGCTCTGCTTGATGCTGCTGTGCGGCTTACAGTTTGTTGTGATTCATTACGGTGATGCATGGCTTCCACAAACATACCGGGATCTATGAATCATCGCTACACATGTTTTACTCGCTCAAGTGAGAGGACCTTCTGTCGACTGTATTCATTCTGCAGCCTATGGATCATTATTCCAACTTTTAAGGGTGACTCTGACTCTTTCGACCTCTACCTCAATTTCCTGTCATTTTTCAACCATGATTCAGATCAAAATCTCGCTTCATATCTTTCTACTTTGTTCTTGCTTCTCTGTGTGTGTAGCTCCAGTACAGTCCTGTAGGGTCAATGAACACTCAAAAAAATCAAAAGCACCCAAAGCATATTGAGGCACAATCTGCAATGAAAGATGTACATGCATGAATTTAAACCTACACTATGTAATTTCAGGACAATAACAATCCTGACTCAAATGTGTGTTTTTGACTTTGCGCACCGACTCATACGGAACAACCATTTCGCTGTTCCCAGCCCTTTTGCAGATTGAACCTTCTTCGTTTTCATCCTTCCTCGTGGTCACATAAAATCACATTGTGCATTTTTAGTTTCCCCTTCACAAATTTACATACCTCACACAACTTATCACTTTTATATTTCTTATTTCCCCCTTTCTATTTCTAATAATTTCACTTACACTTGAATTTGAAAGCAACTGCAACTGACCCAGTTTTCCCCTCGGGGGTCAATAAAGTATCTCCCGTTCTGATTCTGATCACTGTGGTGCAAGTAAACAAGCAGCTGTCCAAAACTGGAAAAAATGAGACAAGGAAGTGCTGAAGAAAGGCCGGTTAAGGTGTGTCAAAGTGGCAAGAGAAAATTATAACTTTAAACAATTTGTGTATTAAAAAAAAAAAAAAAAAAAAAACTGCTGTGGATGTTGAGTTGGATTATCCCTTGTCCCTACAGGACTACACAGGAATCCCACACATCTTGGCAAGCAAGACATAAAGCTGTATTGTGAATAGTGCTGGGCGGTATACCGGTTCATACCGAATACAGGTGTTATTTTTTTTTATGATATGAATGTTTCAGATAACCCAATACTGGTGTGTGTGTGTGTGTGTGTGTGGCGCATATAATGTTTGGAACAGCATGCGGACCGTAGCGCCGCGGGACATCGTTGGAGGGGGGACTGTTTTTGCAGTTGCACTCAATAAGCAGTGAGGACTCAGAAAATGAAGCTGAAGAACTTTTACCAAAAAGAGGGGCTGTGTCGGCTGTCTGGAATTTATTCGGCTTCAAAAATCTGTCTGGCAAAGGCAAAGAAACTCTCAGGCTACTGCAGCGCACTGACATAGATTGTGTAACAAAGCGAAGAGTTGCCACTCCGCTCTATTTTCACTGGCTAACAGCCACACACTGGCTTAGCTTGTCTATTCAGAGAAGAGGTATCACTTCGGCTTATTTTTAATCTATGTTATCACAGGCATACTACTGCTCATTCATTGGTAGCTGAATTGTTAGGTCTATTTGATAAGTACTGTCATGCATTCTGATTCCTTCACTTCATTAGAATCATGAGTGCCACCTCTTTGCATCATTTTGTGTTGCCATGTAAACCTGTATTAATACTAGGGTGGACAACTTGGACATTAATGTCCAGTATTCATTTCTCATGACAGTAAAATAGGTCATTCTAAGTTAATTTACTGCAGTAATTCTTCTCTGAATCATTAGAAAATGTGGTTAACACCCAGTCGTGCATGAAAAAAGAAAATACCGTGATATACCGTGAAACCATTATAATTTTGAAAAATACCGTGATAAACATTTTTGGTCATACCGCCCAGCACTAATTGTGAAGCAAATGGCAAGATAGTGGTCAGAATAGACTGATAAGAAAAAGATGGGAGCATATGGTTATGAGCTCCATTTCTAAACTCGCTCCTTTAAGTTCAGATTTCACAATTACGTCACCTGGGAAAAATGTCTTTCTTTCAAAGGTGTAGAGCTGAGACGGGCACACAAGGATAGAAATACAAGAGCAAACACAGACACAATAGAGGAGGCACATTTCTTAGAAATCTCATGCCTCATTAGCCTGAGTAAAGCTGTGTTATTTATTCATTTATTTATTTATTTATTATGTGGCCTGTTTACTATCTGCTGTGGCTCGATAATTCTTCTGCAGGCCACACAGACAGAGTGGAGGCGGCTCTCTGTTGATGGCTGGAGAGGGAAAACCATGCGTTCGTCCTAAAAGGACTCTTAATCAGCGGGCTACAGCTTTTCAATAGATACTCACTGCACTGGGGTGAACTAAGGAAAATAGTAAGACACACACATGAGATACACAAACACACACATCCTTTTCTTTTCGCGCGTGATAGCAGCGGCTGGGTGAGTTTGATCAGTGGCAACATTGCATTCTTGTAGCTTCGTGGTGCAACAACATGATGAGAAACGACTCTGATCTAATTCATACCGGCGGCTTCTTGGTGGAGAAAACACACTTTTCATATGGTAACAGGATTGATGTTGCAATAACAAGGTTAAGGATGAACTGATTGCAGTGAGAGAGCAAAAAAAAAAATAGCTGCCGTGCCAAGTGCAGGAGCGGGGGCATCCACTCTCTCTTCCGTCATGCACTCATCCGTCTTTCCTCTCTTTTGTCTGTCTCAGAGGCAGAATACGACCAGGACTGCCTGCGCCTTTAAGAGCTTTGTTTGAGTATTGATCACTAAGGCTTCCTACCTTCCCTCCTGCTGAATCTCTTCATGCCCCCCCTCTCACCCTCCCACTATCTGTCTCTCTCCCCCTCCCTTCCTCTCTTTATCATCCCTCCTTCTTTATCACTACATATTACCTCCCTCTCTCGCCCCCTGTTCTCCTCCCCTCCCTGCCTTTCTTCCTCCACCTCTGACTCCCTCTCTCCCTTCATCTGCTCGGCACCCAGCCAGCTTTTTCCTTCGGGTGGCATCATTAGTTTTGGTGGCGCCAAAGTAATGGGCACGCTGATTAATCTCACAGGGACTTGATGGGCATCGATTTGAGGGGGAAAGCATGCAAAATCCTCAGGTGTGTAAACATTCTCGGCGTCCCGCTGAGCTCAGACAAAGATCCTTTTATCTGCCTGAGTAGGTTTTGATTTGTAAAAGCATTTGGCATTCTGACAGTCATTTTCTCTCTCTCTCTACATATATATTTATTTGTCTGTCTGCCTGCCCGCCCGCCTGCCTTTATGACCATCTCACTGCCTGTCCATTCATCTATCTGCCTGGATCCATTTCACCCATCCATAAACCTGCTCATCCATCTCGCCATTCATCCAGCCTTCAGCGCTCAGAAATCACTCTGAAATCTATCTCGAAATCTCAGTGTTCTTGGAGAACACTTGATCAGAGCCGGTGAAGCAAAGAGAGCGTCTTTTATTTTTTCTGCCAAAAAATCCTGCAAAAAAATTGGACTTTTTGGTTCGGCACAGCAGATCATGTGTTGTTTTAGCCTCAATACTACTGGCCGGTTAAGTGTTTTGACTAATAAAGTTGCAACAACTGACAACTATTGGGTGAATAAGAGAGATTCACCATTCATTGTGATTAGGATAACAGTTCTTCAACATGTGAGGCATTCATGTGGTAGCATTTTAAGCCACAGTGAGGACGTCTAGGCCATATTTTAATCTTCAATCTTCAATTTTTAAAACAAATCAAACTTTATTTATATAGTTTTTCAAAGTCTCTTGGGTGCGATTATATGGTCATGCATCCTGTTAATCTCTCGCACATGATTCATATGATTATATAGGCATGAGAAATTCATAGTGAGAATGTGTGAGAATGAGTCTGAAAGAAACGGACATTATCTTGACGGGAAGAAATCAAAAAAGATTTCATTCCCATCAATAACTAATCTGTGTGGACAAGGTGTCAGGTGTGATCTTGAGATATAATACCACATCTTGTTGTTCTAGTTGTCTCAAGATACATTACATCCACCTGTTGGAAAATCAATGGGTTTGTGGTGTACCAGAGAAATGATATTTGGCAATAAAGATACTTGGCAGTGTAGTCCATGGTTAACAAAATGATTATGCTTTTACAGCTTGGATCCTCTTTATTCTACTTTGTGGATGAAAACAACAATGAATTAGAAGATTCAGACCCAGATTGAGATTATAATGTGACTGATGACCCGCTAGCCAGAGTGAGAGACATGTTTGAAGAAGAGGAGCAGGAGGAGGATTTTGGCGAGTCTGTCAGATTCCAAGAAGACTGGAAACGGGAAACTTTCACCCATATTGACCATCACGTCTTTTTAAAATAATTAGGTTAAAAATGATTCAATTTGCCACAACTTGCTTTGTATGTTTATTTATAATTCATTTAGGCTACTGGGTAGGACAAACCGCACTTGATGCACTGTTCTCCAGATTAACTGAATCAGCCACAGACGTGCTTTTCTCCCCCTCACTGACAAGTCGATTGGTTGAAAAGTGGATCAAATTTCAGTCGACCAAGAATTTCTTTGGTTGACTTCATCCCGAGGTGTAAACACCGCAAAAACAATGATTGATCGATGGGTGATTTAGGTGAAAATTCAGGCGGCCGACCTCACTTTATGTTACAAAACAGATTTGGCAACATTATTCACAGCTCTTCCTGCTCAACTTACTCAGACAAACTTTCTTATAAAAGTCAAATTCAAACAGGCATTTTTTTTTCCCTCTAGAGGTTTAAATAGAAGTTATCGCCCTTGTTCAATATTGCCATCTAGTGTGTTTAAGTCTGGTGTGACCCGCAGCACAGGTAGAAATGCCCGGCACGTCTCAGAGTGTCGCATTCATCACACCCCGCCCAGATATGGCTGAGGTATAGAAAAGGCCGCGGGCTAAGTTTTAAACCACTTTTCAGAGGGACTTGTCATTTTCGTCTGCCATGACACTCAGAGTTACCCGCTGACAACGGACAACTTTTTCCAAGTCTGCCACAGCTTCACTGCCTCGGTGCTTTATCAGAAAAATGTTCGCAAATGTATGGATATGTCAGAAAAGAGTTAAAATGATGAGAATTTTAAGAATTCAGACACATGCGGAGTTAATAGTCACTTTGCCAGAGACAGGCACTGGTTGGGGATTGAAACTGAGATTCAATTGCACATTCAAAAATTTTTGTAAATCCATCTTTATTTCCACTATCATTATCATCATTTTCTTCTTCTTATTATTCCTCTTCTTGTTTTACTTTGCTTATGTTATTGATGTGTCCAGTGCCGTCAGTCATTATGTCCCTGGCTCACGACAAACAGTGTCCACCCTTGTGAATAATAAAGTTGTGTTTTATGTAATTTAATTTAATTTAATTTAATTTAATTTTCCCATCTCCTCTGTCCTCCAGATCACCTTTATTAAGAAAACAGGGCAGGAAGTACCAGCCCTTTTGATCATCACCAGAGAATTAATGGAGATCCAGCTCTCCTTGGTCTCTTTGTGTTGCTCAGCAGTGACAGGGAGGAGAGCAGCCGAGGCCTGCAGATGCTCCGCACCCTCCACCAGGGATCAGGGAGGAATGCAGTGATGATGATGAGCTGCCTGCGCCGGTGCGTGGGTGTTGCTTTTTCGTAGAACAGGCTCTATTGTGAGTGTGTGAGTGTGTGTGTGCATGCACAGACAGAGATTGCTCAAAAAAAATATAATCACAAACGTATTCTGCTAAAAACCACTCATGTAATATGATTAATTTCAGTCGATGCCGTGCTACACTGACTGTGAAATACATGTAAAATGCCGTCCAACGATCTTTTTATTCCAGTGTTCATGCTGTAATTTTAATACCTTTAATTGATAATCATCATCTACATCAGTGATCCACAAAGCTATTCTAAGTTTATGTACTGAAAAAAGATTCAAGATTGAGCAATTCAAAATAGGTAATTGTTTCTAAACCACAGTGACTGTTATGTGTGTACTAGCTGTAATTTAAATAAAATTTAAATATGAACATTTTTTTTTGTTTGTTTGTTTTCACTTTAATATGATATCCCTTACATTTTATGTGCCTGTCAACCCATAAAATCATTCAATAGGTCATTCAATTTAGCAGTTTTTTGCAATCACATTTCTGTTTCTTCTGTATCTTAATCTGATCACTGTCACTTGTTTCCCAACGCTCTTGTGAGTGTGTTTGTCTGCATGCATGTGTGCACGCACACCTATTGAGTGAGTGCATCTGCATTTTTACATTTGATTTCAGAAGGCCAAGTGCAGGAACTCATATTCCGACATAATCAGCTTTTTCACTGGATTTTCTCCGTTCATTATCTCTCAGTGTGAGCCCACGCGGTGACCACAATAAGAGCTCACAGTGAACGACTTGATTGCAGCCGCTGCTCAGATATTGGGGTGGAAGCGTTTGACTTTTCAACTGTGCGTGAACTATTAGGATGTGAACCAGCGAGCACCAAACGGCGTCAGACAGACAAACAGGCAAACAGCATGGGATTTGGTTTAAATGAGGGAAGCAGGCATTACTGGAAGGCAGATATGAAGGATCACACAGATGCATATTGGTGAATGGAGTATTTATAAGCACAGTGTTGTGTGTGTGTGTGTGGGCACGGGGCAGGAAGAGTGAACAAAAATGCCATTTTCATATCCTGACTGACTGCATGTGCCTCCTCACTATCTTACCTCGATTAAGGAAAGCGCACACATCCATCAACACTCACAGACTGTATAAACAGTTCAAACACAAGGTATGATTTATACACAACAATCATCTCATGGTGATTTATGCAATCTCTGGAATGTTTTTTGTGTTTTCTTGGTTTGTTTGGCAGGATGGGATCAATGGCATTCAAACTTGCATGGTCTTGGTCCTCCTCCAGGAAAACTGGGGTCCATTAGGAGCAGGAAACACAATACAAACCAATTACATGAAGCAAAATATCAGTCTCTACTCATAATCAGCAATTTCTTCATGTGAAGCAAGTTAGCCAGATAACTTACAGGAAAATTATGTTCTGAAATGTTGCTTATCATTTGCACTCATCAGCATGCATCACTGAATCATAGTCTGAGTCTGATATTCAAGTTTTTGCTTTATAGATTCAAATCAATCTCACTGTGATACAGCATAATCCTTTTTTTATCTGGCTAAGATTGTTTGCACGTATTTGCACACAGCTTGCTTTGGCTCAAAGGCCTGATACTTTGTTGCATTGTTTATTTGGTTTGGTTTCATGAGACAAAAAAAAAAAAATTCAAACCAATCGAAATGTATCAATAAAGCCCATATGGGAGCTGTGAGCCTGCTCGTTCGTCACGGAGAGGCAAATATTACGAGGGTGAAGGAGGGAGACAGGAAGCGTTTTCATGCAGAGTTTTTTTTTGTTTTGTTTCTCAGCCAGTCCTGTTGTTCCATCCAAATGCGATTGTTGGTTTCGCACTTGACCAAATGAACCGCGCCAAGGGGATAAACGCACCCGGGTTCAGTTCAACCAAATTCAGCGAATCAGATGTGAAACAAGCACCCTAGACTGCCTGTCCTGCTTTTTGAGCAAAAACAAACCAAAAAACAACCCTGGTATGAAGACAAGAGAAGGCAAATAATGAAACACAGATTATGTGCTAAAGTTAGAAAAAAGTTATTTCACAAAGGCTTTTTCTAACCAAACACAACCATTTTTTCAACACTCATCAAACTGAATGTATATCACAGGCTTATATCACCTAAGCCTTTAACAATAATACGTAGCACTCATACATTTTTTGTAATTAAGTTGTCAGTAAGGAAGCTGTGATTTGTTTTACATCACCAGTCAAAGCCTAAATGAACAAAATCCCCCCAAAAAAGCACCCAAAGAGACCCCTCTCCTCTGGTTCACTTGAAAGAAAACAAAATGATTGCAGCCTGAGAGAGCAACTGGAGAGTTCTCTCCTCAGCTGTGTCACATCCTTCACTACCTCTGCAGAGCGGAGCAGCAGAGCTACGGCTCCTCTCTGAGAAGAGCTCTCCATTACAAACTGATTAACTGCTAATTGTATTTGCTTGGGCTTAATTGGCTTGAAAATACGCTACATTTTCTGCTCCTCTCTGAGTGTTATTCTAGTGTCATTAAACCGTGATTGTTCCCGTTGATAACAGGCAGCGATACAGACGGGGTTTTATTGCACTGGTTCTGGCAGGGAATCCATCTGCCCCAGAGGTGCTGAAGTGGTTAATATCTCATCCTGTGTACCTCTGAAACCACGTAGGAAACCGTAACTGGTCCACATGACTTCAAAACCCTGCTGAAGTGTCCTTGAGCAAAGACACCGTGCCCATGCTTGCTCCAGAAGTGCCAAATAACCCTGGCAGAAAGTACACAATACAAGCGTGTTTTCCAAGAAATGCATCCCTACAATAATTACACGTAATAAGGCAAACCAGTGCCTCAAAAAAAAAAAAACATACATGCAGCGCTTTTGTGGATGGGTAATGAAGGCAGCATAGTTCCTGTCAAAACAATGCATTACAGAAACACACACACACACACACACACACAACACATTACAGGTGACTTTGGATGTGTGAAAAACAAGAATCCTCCGCGGCCCCACAGGGAAATTTGCCTCACACTCAGCTGATAAAGAAAACGAGCAGGTACACAGAAGGCAGACAAAGGACACGAACTAACACAAGTCAGCACAGCCCAGTGGGGAGGTCCAGCGCAGGGAGATAAGAGCTTCGTATGCATCAGACATCGCCGGCATCTCTTCGTCGGCACACTCTTTGCATTTCTGTTTGTGTTGGAGCTGTGTACAGCTGGATTATAAATTGTTTCAGTCTGACCTAGAACAACACCAAACTTTTCACTTGGGACACTTTCAATCAGACTTATTTTCTGAACCCTATTTCAATGTTTTGTTTTGTTTTTTTTCTCCTGCTTTGGCCTTTCTTACAGTCTGTCTGCACAAGACATAGCCACTGCGGAGGACCTGTTCCTTAAAAACTGGTTTTATGCAGGACAGCTGTATGATGGTTTTCATCACATAACGATTGTAGCCCGGTGCTTGGGTCAGTGGAGGAGTTTCCATCCACCTATTTCTATGCAAACTTTGAATTTCTGCATAAGAACACCTGATTATAAACACTGCACTTTTGCAAAGAAACAAAATCATAACAGAGACTTGACAAGTGCTTATGCTCTGTTTAATCAAAACGAGCACAAGCACAGCTATTTATGAGAGTAGATATCATGTGAAAATAGATTATATAGACTACAGTGGCATACTTCTGAATAGTATACATGACATAGTTGCAGGAAATGGAAATTGATTCACTTTTTTGATGCAGATACAAAGTTTGACCACAGATATCTCATGCTACATTGTGATAACATGAACCCAACAATGCATCAGTAAGACTTCATTTACATTTGTCAGTTCAATGTGATTTTTGTAATCTGCTTCTCCAGGTTGGACTTTACTAGGCAACACTGCTGAACGTCTACACTTTTATACTAAGACTTACCACTCTATGACTTGATCCAGGTCTGTCTCTCTCCATCTTTTTGCATATGTAGATTGAATGTTACCAGTCGACTACATCCTACAACAAAACTATTAAGTCTTCCAGCCAACTGGAAATGAGACTCCACTTCATTTTCTGAGCTAACCCCAGCATGCATTAAATAAAAGGTACGGAGACACTCCGGACAGGCCCGTCACAGGGCTAACTCAGCTAGACAATCACATATGTAGCTCTGGGCAAGCTGTGGGCATGCCTTTGAAATGTGGGTAGAAACACAACGCAAACCCATAAATTCCACACAGGGCTTGAACCCGGGACCTTGGCGCCTTGAGGCGACATCGCCATCCACCACTGAGCGAATGATCTTTGAAAGGGATGCTGAACTCAACTTTTCCCAATCAAATCCTCCCGAGGACGAAGCCAGAGTGCAGCAGCAGTTCACCAGCCACACTGTGAAATAAGTGGGACTTCTACAGCCTCTGCATCTGAAAGTATCTAAGTGAGATGAAGCTATTTTTATACAGCAACAGGCAGTGGAACTGATTTGGGAAAACAGGACTTGGAGAGAAACCCCCCTCACTCCCACACAAAAACATGCAACACTACAAAAAGGGAAAAACAATGGCTACAGGGAAATACTGAATAGCATCACCTCTGTGTTCAGTACAGACAGAAGCAAATCTTCCTCTCAAACACCATCCTACACAGTGCTTGCGCTCAGTGAGACCAAATATTTAACATTTCAGTCTCCCCGAAAAATCAGAAAATGCACCTGAAATAACCTGGCAGAGAATAAAAAACCTCTGATGCTCTAGTAGCTCTCATTTACCTGGTCATTTACCAAAAAAAAAAGAGGTTGCTCTCTGAAATACTCAAATACACAAGCATCAGAAACACACATGCATGCTTGCCATTACACACACACACACACACACACACATAAACAATCCAATTAACATCTATCGATCCACTGCCCAGCTGTACAGCAGTGACGCTGCCACAGGACCGGGTGCATAATAATTAAACCCTGGAAGGCGGACTAAGGGTGTGTGAATGTCTGTCTGTCTATGCATGGTAGGTTTTGAGTGTGTGTGCACATTTTGGACCATATGTATTTGAGGCATTAGGATGGCACAACATGGCAGAGAGCCAGAGTCTGAGGTCAGGCTGTTATTTAGCCTGAATAGCTGTGCCAGAAACAGACAGTGTCTCATTAGTATGGCCTCTCTGGAGAAGCACAGCACCTCCTGCCTCCATTTCAGCCCTGCATTAGGAGAGGAATGATATGCTTGGCTAATGGCTAAATATTGGCTTTGTGGTTTGGTATCGCATGGACCTATGTGAGAAATTCCAGTTTTGCATTTTACTGTAAAAAAAAAAACCTCTGGATAAAGGCATGGAAGGGAAACATTTTCTATACTTTAAAAAAAATCCCCTCTAGATACAAAAATTAAAGGGAAAAAAATTCTATACAAAGCATTTTTCACTTCTATAATGTCTGGATGTCAGAAGCAAAATGAGTCATTGCAGTGACAGAAACAACTAACTCCTGCAGTGAATTATTTCTGCCTATATTCACTTCATATTTCAACTTTGAAAGAAACAATAAAATATATTGCATTCGAGCTCATTTCTAGCTGTCACCCCTTGTTTTTTACGATGACTGGCCCATCCTTGGACCTCCGCATACCCCGAAGCCTCCCACACACACACACACACGTATGCACAGCCAGAAAAATCCCAGAATCACTCTTGAGTGTTAGTGGAGAGGGATTATTGATTGAAAGTGTTGAGTAAATAATGTTGAGTGGTGGACAGGCAGGCTCTAAAGGTCTCCATGACTAAAACATCACCTCTGAAAGGCCCGTTCAATAAATTCTCCAGGTGGAGGCCGGTTTCACACATCTCTTTTCTCTGCTCAGGATGTATGTGAAAGCATAAATCAGACACAGGGAGTATATTAAACCGACTATGAGCCAGGTACAGCCTGACTTCAACTCCCTGGATGGGGAAATCAGAGGTGGACAAGCTATTTTGGGAACAGCTGGTGAGGATTTTTTTTTTTTTTTTCTCCTGACAGGTTTTCTTTTGTCACTTACCTTTGAATATGGAGTTTAGAGAGATGGTTTTCTGACCCAAACTGGGTCACTGGAGAGCGTGAGTGACACACTGGTCCTTACACCGAGGTGGCTTGGGTATTAGAGGGACATACATGTTCTATGTTCTCACATACACACACACACACACACACACACACACACACACAGTGCTCCAGTTTCCAGCTTGACCATATAGCTCCTTCCCCACAGGACAGTATCAGGCCTCCTTTAATCTCTCTCTCACTCTCTCTGTTTTTCCGCTCTCTCTGTTTCGGTCTCTTCCTCGTTCTCTCTTTTCTCCGGCACAGAGAAACCGACCAATCTCTGGGAGAAACCTGGCTCTGGTCCAGGACATTAGCTGCAGCGGCTCACATGTTGGCTGTCACCTCCTATAGGAAGGAGGGCAGAGGTTTGAAAGATCCCCATCAATATGACTTGCAAAGTAACGTAAGCTACTTTTATTCTTTACGTCTATATTAAAAAGTAACACCATGAGGCGGTTACCAAAATACATTACATCATATGAAAGGCAGAGTTTGTTTGCTGGTAAAAAAAAAAAACAAACAAAAAAAAAAACAATGGCATACTTAATAAAAGTAGCGTTGGATTTGGATTTATTTTGGTTTAACAATTGCCATTTTCTAGATGCTTCTGTGCCTAATTGGATATATCAAAGCTTTCAGAAAGATGATATTCCACCTGTAATTATGTGTTGGCGCGAACGCTTTTTATAAGTCAGATGATGGTACTAACTATTTGACATGAACATGGCATTAGCACTCACTAACAGCCTGTCAGGGATGATGTAAAATGCCACAGATGATTGAACATCCGACTGGCTTTAAGATATGCTTCTAGTTATGTCGTACATAGCAAGGACAGCGTTCAAATCTTGACAGTATTTTACTCCACAGCGGCAATAGTCTCCATTCTCACAGTTTTATTTAAAAAGTACAGGTTGGTTGATATCATTCGGCCTTGGCGTATGTTATCTTTTTCACCACTTTTGGGTTTATGTGCTTCAAACACCAAAGACATTCTTCTGTCAGTTTTTTGAAGGGAAAGGATCCTGAAATATTGTCCAATATTTCATCCACAAAGGCTGTGTTTGCCAGTGTTGGTGCATGCACGAATGAGTAGCATCAACCCTGAAAGTGTTGGTGCTACTTTTTGAGTTAAACTAGAAAACTTTGAGAATGAAGATGTGGGCAAGAGTGGGCATTGCCAACCCCAATTTTAGCCCTGCCCACTAAAGATGGCCTCATCCAGTTTACTAAGTCATGTGCCTCAGTCACAAGCAGCTAATTAGATATATTTTTAAGTAAATAAAACAAAGCATTTGATTTAGTTTTCTTCATAATTTAGGCCTCAATGGCGTCAATGCAGCCAGCCTGTCGTGCGCATCAGACCAAACTCCATTCAAAATAATTGCACTTTAATATTGCCTTACTTATGAGTAAATGTACATATCTGGCAGATCAGAACTTAATGCCTCTGACAAATTTCTGGTGTCTTTCACAACATTCAACATGTGATTCAAAGAGTAGCACTTTATTTTAGTTAAAAAAAACAACAACATTTATTTCCAATTCAAGCAGCTCACTAGTGTTACAGTCACAGGCTCACATCTCTATCTTATTCTGCATACTTGGACTAACTTATGAATACCTACCTGTGTGTTCAAAGGCTGGAGGCAAGTAAAAGCGAATGCAGACACTGGAGACGATGCTCAGATTTTAAGTCTTTACTAGAAGAATAAGCTGAATAACAGACAAGGGCAAAACGAGGCATGAACAACGAGATGCAGAGCGAGTGTGTTAGGAAAACAGAAATGACAAGATTGTGACAGTGCGATGACAAGAGAACACATATTTCATATATAAAGTTAATTATATCATCGCTTGAATAGTAGCTATTTCAAATAATAATAGTGCCATATATTATTGGTAATATCATTTACTTGTCATGGGAAGTCCATGTCCGTAAATAGTGTAAATTGTTTGATCATTTTAGTTGATGCAGCAAGTTGCTATACATGTTTAGAAGTCACATAGTAGTGACTTAATAAACAGCTCATACATGGGGCCTGTAGTGGTCTGACATTTGACCTTGACCTTGATTGTGCATGTTTTTAACAAACTGATGGAAGTGTTTTATTTATTTATATATATATATATATATATATATATATATATATATATATATATATATATATATATATTTTATTTTTTTTTTTTTTTTTTTTGCTCTTATGCTGCTTTGATATCTTATTTTTCTCTGGTGTATAAGGCCTAATACTAGTCTATCGTGTCTTATCTGCAACTCAACTCAATCATCAAGAAAGTTTTTTCCTCAATGGTCCTTTGAGTTGAAATCCAGGAATACATGCTGTAGATAGTAGTAGAGCACACTGTGATATGAATAAAATTTTTTGCCCCATACGAATCTCTAATTGCAACCAGAATAACTGGGCTTGAACTTCAATATATTTAAAAAAAAAAAAAAAAAAAAAAAAAGTTCACAGTTTGCGGAGCATTATCAAAGAAAAAATGTGCTAAAAACTCATGGAAACTGTATTTGAAGAAACAAAATCATAACGGTGACTTTTGGCAAGTGCCTATTCTCCGTTTAATGTTAGCGACTGATGAGAGTAGATGTTACGTGTAGGTGGACTATGTAGACTATAGTGGCACACTGCTGAATAATATGCATGACATAGTTGTAGGAAATGGACTTTGAATCACTTTTTTGATGCAATTACAACATGAGCAAAATTTGGTTAGAAAGGAAACTGTAATTAGAGATAGAAAGTCTGTACAGTTTGTACAGTCACAGGCCATCTCTGTCTTATTCTGCATACTTGGACGAACTTATGAATACCTACCTGTGTGTCACAAGGCTGGAGGCAAGTGGAGGCGAATGCAGACACTGGAGACGAGGCTCAGATTTAAAGTCTTACACAAATCTCTAATTGCAACTGGAAGAACTGGGCTTGAGCTTCAAGATATTAAAGGCAGCCACTAAATCACACAGAGTGAGGAGTTTGACAGTGGCATTTTGTTCCTGACAGGGCATCAGTGGGGGCTAAGCTAACAGGCTAGTCACTGAAATGAGCGCCCTGGACCACGCCAGGCCTGCTGTCTGTCACGCGGTCACAAACACAAATCCATCTCGTGTGCCCTTCCCTGTCTCCGAGAGGCAGCCAAACAACTTTAATAGTCATCGCTTGCAACCGAAGAAGGAAAAAACCCCAACAGAATGTGGGCTCCCTGCAGGTTCCACGGCTTAAATGAGAAATAGTGAAGAAGAAAAAAAAAAAGCGGCCAAGAAAAATGACGGTTCTGCTCTTATTTCAAAGGAAGAAAAACAAATCCTCGTTCCCTGCGTGACCCCGTCGATTTGCAGTGGCCTCGCAGCTGGTGGCCGCTGCGTGCTGATTGGTTCAGAGCAGGAGCTGACCGGGCCATCGCACAAATGTCAGAGAGCTGATTGGATTATGAAGGACGAACAAAATGCACATACATACACGCATACACACATACGCTGGCACACACTCACACACACACACACACCCACACACAAAGTACCAGGGCCCAGCAACTCTGCGTCACCATGACAACAACCACTGCAGTGTTGTCATGACAAAATGTGTCTGATCTGTTTTAACCCTTTGGCTGGCACAGAGCAAAATGACTCAGACCATGGTGAAGCTTTGGCTTGGCGTGCACACACACACACACACACACACACACACACACACACGCAGCTGTTGCTATCCTATGTCAAAGCTGACCTAGAAATGTGTCACAAAGCAATTAAAACAGCACTAATTTCCTTTTTTGTCATACTAGTGCGCATCCCTGCATTGATATTTACAGATGATGAGTTAGTTTATCACAGCATATTTTGAATTTTAAAAAAAAATTTAGCAGGAAAACTAGAGTTGATCAGGCAATCAGAGCTCCTAAAATCACTAAAACAGAATTTTCACTTATGTAACAGTGGCTGACCTCTCTCGCTTTGGTCTGCTTTTCTTTCTCTGCCTGCTGTGCATAGCTCTCTACTTTTTAGTGCTGATTTTATCGCATGTTTAATTACTCCTTTGTAAATAGCGGCAGTAGTTATCATTGCCCTAGCCGAAAAAGCAAGGCCACTTCATCCAGTTAATATAGTTTATCTGTCAGCGGTGTGTGCGTAGCGCCGGTGCCTATAATGTGCACCAAGACAGCGAAAGCAGATTAAAGCACTTTGGGCGTGAGAAAGAGCACAGCGAAGCAAAGCTGAATGTAATGAAGACCAGAATTAAGACCTGCTAACTCTAAACATCCCTTCGTGTCACTTCCACTGAGGGTTGCCATGGCAGCAGGTCCAGGCAGATCAAACCAAACCAGACCAGACAGCCGTTATCCTGGTAACAGGGTCTGTATCCTCATGTGGGAGTCCCAGGTTGTTCCCTGACCAGCGGGGGGATAAATATCTATCTCGGGATCTGGGGTTTACACACACACACACACACACAAATTAGCTTCAGTAGGTTTGTATTCTCAAATAGCTCTTCAGATTCCAAGATAAAATCCACATTAAAAGCTGCACTTCAAAACTTTCAAAGCACGAGCCACTATGTGAAAAAAGGGACACCCTCACTATAGCACATGATGAAAACACTTGTAACAGATTTTAAGGGATCGCAGGTAACTTAAGTTACTATTGTTGACAAAATGGCAACGTTTATACCCTGACTGAATCTTTTTTTTTTTTTTTTCCCCACACCTCATCCTGCAAGATTTTTTTCCCCCCCTTAAAGACAGACTTTCCACAAACAGAGCTTAGGCAAAGGTCACTGGATGATGTATTTGTTATTGTTGTAAAGGTCTGGCAGCCGAGTTATTTATGCTGGCCAGGTATGGAGAGCAGAGGCCAGCAGAGCATGAGCGGAGAGAAATAGAGCTGTGGTGATCACTTGTCTTGTTAGAGCCATTCTCCTTTTGCTCGCATCATCTCTATCTTTGGTCCCCAGCCGTTCTGTTTTCCGAGCTCAGGCTTGCAAACATGAAAAGTCTTGGCAGGTTGCAGAGTGTCACGGTGAAAATGAATGGCTGGTGGAAAAATCCACAATCGGATGCTCTCACACTGGTAGATAACATCAATCTGTGATGTTCGGCGCATCCCGGGAGTTGGTTTGTGATGAAGTGTGTTCTTTGGTGTACCCACTACCTGATCAACCTGATCTGTCTTCGCTTGCTTCAGCTGGCTGGGTCCTACTTTTCCCATATTGCCACTGGAAAACCCCACCACAGACCTTTGTGTCTCAAATCGCGTACTTCTGCACTTACACTTAGGGCCCTATCTTGTGCCACCCGCTACCCGCAAATTGCGGATTTAGGAGCTTCCGCTATCCCTAAACGGTATCTTGCGCCACCCGCTACCCGCTATCCGTTATGCCGACTCCGTCATTTGCGCCTGGAGGTGTGTCCGTGGGCGTGTTTCATGCGCTATCCCTAAAATTGCTATCTTGCGCACACACTTTAGGGATAGCGGATAGCGGGTGGTCAGGACCACCTGCTATCCGCTATCCCTAAAGTTTGGGCTGTTACGAGAGCGCGCCCAGGCGGCTTCAATGCACGCCCCGACGGAGCCTCGCCACACACACGGTCGGACTGATACCGGGACGCCGCCGGAATGGACTGAGTATATTACTCATATAGACTGTTTAGAGGAAAGGCTGTTTTAATTGGACACTTACGCCAGCACGTTTTATTGTTTTATCATAAGCCAGCAGCTGTGCTATATTTTTATTTTTAATATTTTATTTGCCCAATCTACCTTGTCAATAAATTAGTTTACACATAGTTCCACCTCTGCCTCTTGTGTGTCTGTGGTGTGGCCCGGGGATTTTACTCAATCAGTGCAACCTTGTGACACGTCCACTTGGACACATGTGGCTCCACCTCCCGAATTAACTCGCCTATAATATAATATATAATATGCATATATATAAAGCCAACTTGCTTTAGCCTCAGTAGAAGCCCTGAGAAAATCTACCTCCCTCTCTCTATCGCGGATTTAGGATTTAGGATAGCGCATCCTGCCCTTAAAGGCAATGGCACCTGGCACACTGATTGGTGTAACTGGCGTAACGCCCAAAACACGCCTATGCATAATATAGCGGGTAGCGGAGGTGTTTTGCGGATAGCGGGAGGTGCACAAGATAGCAACTTTTACGGGGGAACGCCTCTTCCTAAATCCTAAATCCGCAAATAGCGGGTTTAGGGAGTCTGGCGCAAGATAGGGCCCATAGTATTGATAGAGTGCGTAAGTGCGTTCACACTGAAAATACTAACAAAATGCAGTGCACTGCAAATACCCGGATGTACACTCAAAGCGGTCAAAAAGTTGAGTGTGGAACAATGGACACTTCTCACCCTAACGGCACCACTGACCGGAAGTAGCTACCTAAAAAAGCTGAGTTGACTTTTCGTTTTACGACTGTTAATATGTCACTTTATTAAGTTTTAATTTTTTTTTCAGGCGATAAAGTAACCACGTAGATTCCAAATATGTGGTCAGTTTGTCCAAATAACCTCTGTTTTGAAAATTGCTTCAACGTTTTCAGATAACTCTCAAGCTAGCAATTGTGCAAAGTACAGTCACTTCCGGTTGTTTACAAAAATAAAACTCTAATACCTTAGAAGCAGTGTTGATGCTTTTATTTTGAAGATAGGATGTGTACACGTCTACTTCTGGATAACTTTACCACCGAAAACCAAAGCTGGCCACGGCTCCGGTCTGCATCAGGCGGCTGACTGTGGCGATCATCATTTCCGGTAAGTGCACAACAGGAAGTGCACCAATTGAGACACACCGCTTGTTGCATGCTGTTGGTTATATGTGCAACAGTAGAGATTAACAGCATCAGTGATGGCAAGATTAAGAGACAGAAAGTCTTCCGGTTCTGATAAAGCGAGAGTCTTGTCCTTTACTCAATATCTTGTGTTTTCCTCCTGGTCTACTGAGATGACTGTCAGTGGTGATATTGGTATGTCTGTCTCTTCTACGAGGGTTTTCTTCCCATATGACTGTTGAGCATCAGTGCAAAATGCTGAATCTTTAAAGCATCTCGCCTGCTGATGATCAGGGACTGACACCAAAACCTGACGTTTACTGTTGACATTTTAGACCGCTGAGAGTCTCTCAAGTTGAAGTTGAAATCATAACTGCACCCCTAGGGGGGAAGTGGGTGTGCAAGCAGGGTTTATAATATATATGCACAAACACCACATCAATACGGCATCTGTAATGATCAACAGTGAAGCAATGAAAGACACACAATTACGCCTGAAATTTTTATTAATACAGAAGCTGTGGCATTAATAAGTGCAAGTGCAAAGAGCAGAGTCAGATGCAAGAAAATACCAATTAATCATACGGAAATTTGGATCGTTCTCCATACCCATCAGTTGAAAACCCATGAAAATGACAAATAAAATCAATAATAATAATTTTGCATCAACCACAAGAGAGGGTTTATTGAACTCTGACCAACATAACGCTCCTGAAACAGCAGCAGCCTTGTTTGCAGTCTTTTTTGTTTGTTGTGTATAACCTCTGTTGAACATGCTACGACTTTTAGCTCATAGCACTCTGGGAAGGTTGGAGTAGTTACTCTGGAGATCTACCTGCATGTCATGTCACGTCCTGATTTGGTGAAAGAGACATATATAAAGAAGAAAGGGACAGCAAGTCATGGCAATAGCGTTCCAAACTTGCGCTGGTGCCAGACTGTGTGGAAGCCAATGGGACGGACATGGAAAATCGCACCTCAAAACATTATATCTATGTTGTTTGAACTGCGATTGGATGAATGAATGTTTCACAAGCAAAAAAATAAACAAAGACAGAAAGGCAGAGAAATATTCTAACCCCGGTAAGAAAAATAAAAAGGGTGATCTTGTTTTGTCTTTCTCCCTGCTCGTCTCCCTTGAGGCTAACAGCTGGCTCCTGCAGCATCGCACCCACAGACACTCATTGATAGGAAATCCCCCTTCAGAGATGAATCACTGCTCTCCACTATGTTAGACACATTTGGAGACATCCGAACTGAAAACACTCCATGTCAACAAAACATGTTTTAATACGATGCAGAGGGCCATTTGGAGAAAATGCCAATGCTGGTTTATCTTTTTGGAGAGAGACGCAGCCATATTCTGCCAAGTTGTACCCCCTGCAGAAAAGCCACTTACCACTTAAAGCCTAATTATGAATGCGCCACTTTGAAAACATCTTGTTATTGCATGATTAAATATAACCCATAGCACCCACAAAGGCGGGGGAAATGATGACAAGCCTAATTTTACCTTCAGGGGAGTAAATACTACAAACAACATATTTAGCATGAAGAGACGGCTCAGGCAGCGCAGAATAGAGCCCTGAGCTCTCTCTCTCTGTGGTAAGTCAGAACACCAAGGCCAGGCTGGAGCAGGTGAGCGGCACACAGCCCCAAAATGCCCTTTCATTGCTAGCAGGCATTTGGCAAAAGGCATTTGGCAAGGAAACTGGAAACCTGTCGGAGCCATAATGGACGGTGGAGGACATCAGTATTCACCATCGCACACAGCCATGCTCGCTTACCAACAGCAGGGAGGAAACTAGGAGTGGGCAGCCATCGCTAATGAATAAAAAGTAAAGTTTTGAGAGCGTGGCTTTTAAAGGGTTATAGCACTTTGTGGTAAGATGAGCAGCTTCCCTGCTGTTTGCAGGCCAGAGAGAGAGAGAGAGCTAGTGAGAGAGGGAGAGAGAGAGAGAGAGAGAGAGAAAGAAAATTAGGCCTTGGAAGCAGTGACGGGAGATAAGGACATTGCTGATTTAATTTGTTTTGAAGAGACAAGCAGCCTCCTACTGAATGCTATTTATAAGTAGAGGGCAAAGGCGACATGCACACACATATGCACGCAAGTACGCATGCATATGTGCACGCGCACACACGCACCCTCTCTGTCTCACACACACACCTCCCTGTCCTAGGTGGGACCAGAACACACTCATTTTCCTGTCACCCAGGCTGGCCCGAAGCCCTGTTTTAGCTCTCGCTTTGCTGAGAAGACACACAGCACAGACAGGAAATACAAATAAAAGTAACAACAGAGGCAGAACAGCAACATTGTGACCTTGTGTCTGGAGACCCAGCACCTTTCAGACCGGCTCTGCCAGCTTATTTTAAACCACCGCACTCAAAAATAGCTGCAAATCAGGGGCCGATTGTTCTACCTACGCATTAGTTCTAAATGTACGCAAGCTGTAGCTAAAGTTTTTACTGGAGGAAAGTTTACACACTGCTAAATCAATGCTGGTTCAACAACACAAACTAGTGATGACACTGAAAAGTAGTAATAGTATTAGTTACAAAAAATTTGCACCTACACTCAAAGAAAAATTCATCTTTGGTAGAGTGTTGGGTTGTATCACAGCACCTAAATGTGATAGCAGCCCACATGTTGGTGAAATGTCCTCATTTGTTGTTCCCCTGGATTGGTAATCCAGAATACAGTCCAGAATTTTTACAGTACATAAACAAATGTGTAATAACAATTATTTGTGACAGTACTATCAGGCCCGTTCTTCGTGGTGCAATGCTCTTACACTAATGTGGAAGTTTCCTGCAGACACTGCCAGATCTACTTTACAATTAAAATAGGAAAATAAGAAAAGTAGTCCCAGAGAGGCCACACTTTTTTCTTCTTCTCCGTAGGCACAATGCATAAAATAGTGCACATTAAATACTAAATTGCGATCACGAAACCTAATTTGTGCACGTGATTTACTTATTTCATGTGCACAGTTTACTATGTCAAGTTGCATGTGCACCATGGGAGGTTACTACGGTGCAATAAATTAGACCAGTATAATTTAATATGAATGTTAATGATAAAATTAATAATAAATAAAATTTTGGATTGTGTGCACATCCATCTGTCACCATGCAATCTGTTGTTGCTTTGCTGTTGGTTCACATTCAATTCAATGACTTGATCCAAATCAGTGTACTGATGCCAGAGTTCATGCACCCTCAGGATCCTCCTGCTATCTTTAATGCCATGAGAGGCAGGGGCTGTCAACATGTCTCTGTAACACATCCCAATGTCAAAATACAAGCTTCAAATGTCTAATTCAGAGCAGAAAATAAGTAAATTATGTGCACAAGTTAGGATTTCATAACTTCGATTTAGTAGGATGTTGATGCACACACACCAAATAAAAGTTTCCTAAAAATGGATGTCGGGACTTGCTTGTTTTTTATGCTGCCCTAATCTGCTTTGTTTGTGTTTGTTTATGCGGTGAAAGTGTTATTTTGCAAACTGTTTTACTATGGAAGTTAATGTACAGGTAGAAATACAGCATTGTGGATTAGCAGAGCCACGAATGAGGATATTTCACCACCATGGACTCATATCACAACCTGGTAGCCTAACACACTACCAGCGATCAAATTTTGCTGTAAATAAGTATAGCTGTTACTTTACAAACTAGAATAATATAATAAAAACATGAACTTGTCCAATTATCTAGTGTTAATCTATTGAGAACAACAGCTTTTTGGTTCTCTACGGCATTAACTCTGACTGTTACATGGTGTAATTGGACTTGCAACCTGAAACACAAATTTATTTATGTATGCACACACACACACACACACACACACACACACACACATATAGATAGATATATAGATAGATATATAGATATATAGATATATAAAACATATCAGTATATACCTTTACACACCTCAAAATGAAGAAGAATTGTAGGTTAAGACAATGATACTTAATTGTCATCAGCAGGTATACTAGTTGAGACATTTTTCATGTTTGAGTAGTGCAACATCATTCAATTATTAGTTACTTCAAAGCTAACTATGTGTTACTAAGAGTGCATTATAGACTTTCATAGCAATGAATTTATGAACAGCTGGTGCACCCCACTTTCAAAGCAAGATATTTATCATTTGGATAAAAATTACACCGACGTCCAGCCAAAAGTGAGTTTTGTTCAAAGCAAACTATGGATTATTGTTTTAGCTGGTTGCCATCCTGTTTTCCATGCTGTGACTTTTTAAAATAAAGTGCTTTGGCTGAATGTGTTCCTTGGCTGAGAGATTTCACCTCTTTAATCATTCATCACTCTTGCCAGTGTGTGTGTGTGTGTGTGTCTATATGCACTGATCTTGTCCTCTAGTGGAGTCTACATCATACTTTCTCCCTGTTTTTTTTTTTTTCCATTACAACCTCTTCCTTCATATTTCCTATATTCTTTTTGCAGCGTCAGGTTATGGTAAAAGCAATGGAGGGAAAGAAAACAGACACAAAGAGGAAAGGCAAGTTCAAAGTACAAGTTTTCTGGTGAAAGAATGAAGTTTTCAGGCTTGATTATCTGGATGTTGCTCGCATTCATAATTTAAGACAGTCGAGGTTGCACCCTGTCACATGATGTATGTCTCTGACTACACAACTTCAAGCACTTTGATTGCTCCACATAAAACGTCGAGAAATGATCTTTCATGGTTCGCGAAGGCTGCATGTGAAGGCTGCATTTAAAACGATGTCAAAAGTCAAGCTTCCTCCACACTGCTTCATTGAATTTATGCCACATCTTGGCAACTGGCGAAAAGAAAGTTCCCGCTCTTCATAAAGCTTAGTGTTTCACTGCAAACAAAACCCCAAATAAATAAATTATTCTTCTCTTCTCTTTAAAGCCTAATTTATTGTTAAATTAATTACTTCAAGCAAGCCCTTAAGTGAGAAAGTGCGATTAAATTAACCGCGCAATGAAAGAAAAATTATATTTATAATTCACCCGACACGTTTGAACCATTTAAATCATTCAACGCGGTGGGAAAATTTCCCTCTCACTGCCTCTCCTGTGATCTTCGCTGAGGAGCGAGCAGCAGGATAATGCCGAATCACTCCGGTCCTTCAGAATAAGAGCTACTGTATGCGATCTGTCATTGCCACGACCTCCCTCGCAGTGTGCAGCACTCACAAAAAGCATCTTTCTCTCCAGGTGTAGCGCTGAATGAATAATGCAGTTCCTTATTGATCGACTCGGCCGGGTGGGGTGGGGGGGCTTTCAGCGAGGGGGGGGGGTGGCGCTGCAAAAGGAACCGATTTGTTGCTGCAGGGAGAGCGAGGAGGAGAATTTTCAAGTGTTCCTGTTTTGTTTTTTGTTTTTTTGTTTTTCTGCAGAGGGCCGGCCCAATTAGGATTCTCCATGTCGCCTGGAGGACCACAGGTTTATTCTCCTGTGTCACACAATGTTTTGGGCTGGGAAGTGTGTGTGCATGCGTGTGCTTGTGTGTGCGCCCACATAGGACTGCGTTTCTGACTGCTTGCTGGTGTTTACAAGGGCGTGCATTACCGTCCCCATTGTCATGGTAATTGGAACAAATAATTTGCCAGCTGTGGTGGGTTTCCGAGCCGGAATATCAAACGCCGGCGCATTTTGTTTGCTTACTGCTTTTGTTTGTTGTGGTTTATTTACAAGTTGGTGCATTGACTCAGACGCGGGGCCTCAGCCATTACTATCGACTTTCTCGCGCAGACAAAGCACGGGAGGATGTGCCTGCGACTGGAAAAGACTATGATCAACTGTTATCGACTGCATGTAAAACACCGGGTTCAGTTCCCAGTGGGAAACCAAAACTTCACCACTGGATTTATCGTCTCTGCAGTGTTTTTCTATCAGCGTGCGCTTGTGTTTGTGTTTGCTCTTGTACTTTTTGTCCTTGTCGGCACCAGTTTGATCACAAGTGGGCAATTCATCATTAAAATTTGCCTTGGTTTCGGGAGACAATATTATTTCACCGCACTTTTGTGTGGAATGCAAATTACAATGAATTATAATTTGGACATTTTAAACTTAGCTCTCTTTTCCTAGAGGCGAGACAGTTGTGTCTGGTTTCTAGAGAATACTTAGTTATCAGACACCCGGTGATGGTCATGAAGTGCTTTCTCACAGCTCGCTCATTCAAGGTTGGGCAGCTGAGGCTTACACAAGAAAAGCTGTCAAAGCTTTCCCAGGGAAGGTGGTGTCTTCAGGAGAATAAGCTGAATAACAAGCGGATACTCTCAGGCCGCTCACTGTCTGTTTCTTACATAAATCATCATCATATAGTTGTTATGTGCTTTGAGAGTGAGACCTACATGAGACTCTGTCTGTAGCTGTCAGAGCTGGTTATTACTAAGTGTTGCTGTGTTCCAGCCCTCTCATCACATACAACAGTTTGCACTTTTATTACCACTATTATTATTGTTATTGTTATTAGGCAGTCTCAAAGTTACTGCGGAGGATTACGACCACATTTAAAAACAATATTCGTCTTGTGGGAATATCAGAATAATGAAAATAAAAACAAAAAAACAAGACTAAAGTCTTAATTCTGGGCTTATTCCCAGGAACTCTGAGAACAAAATCTAAATTCATGCTCCAAAGTTTGGCTTTATTCATAAAATTTGCATTCAGCATTAAGATACATTTCTCATACATTTTTTTTCTGCTACTGATCCTCTTCCATGCAAAGTAAAAGCGACTAAAAAAGTCTGATTCATGCAATATTCACACATTATTGGGGTCTTTATTTATGAAATTCAAATAATCAATAATTACTGGTTTATCAACTTGCATGATTTAAAGGCCAAGTGTCTCCAAATAATGTTCCACTAAAAGGCGGAATGACATGACATTGTAGCCTATAGACTCACAGAAAAATAATCCCTCTCAGTCGTCACTGATGAGCCACCAGAAGTGTGTGTTGGTGTGTGGGTGCCAGATTGTAAACACAGCATCCACGAAGCTATGAAAACGACAGACAGAGCGACAAGAAAAAAGGAAAACTCGCGAAGTGAAACTCCAAGCTGAAAAACTTTGTTCCACAGCAACAGAGAACCTGGGGTTGGCTTTCACCTGCTGGCGAGGACAGAAGGAGAGGATGGGGATGAAGAAATTTAGTTTCCGAGGACGGTGACAAAACATTTTCCATTCTGCGTGGCCATTTCATTCGATCGCCATCCTAGGAATTGAAAACTCGCTGCCAGCAGTTGGCCTAGCCGGAGAGAAGGGGCCAACCTTGAGTTTTGTGTTTACAAACTGCCGCTGACAAATCCCATTCATTCTGCCTTTAACTAAGAGGGATTTTCCTCTGTAACACTGAGCTCACACACTCTTTGACTCTTTACTCTGAGAATCTTGTACGGTTTCTCTGATTCTTTCCTTTTTTTTGGTGTAATGGTGCAAACTGTGCATTAAGGGCTGTAATTTATGAACACATAAAGTGATAATAGACTACACCATGACTTGCAGGGGAATTTAAAAAAGTTAAGAACTGGCCACTTAGATTGTTAATAACCATCGAAACATAAAATTTAAGTATTTCAACTATCTCAGTGTGGAAAAATACAAACATCAGGACCTGTGGCGCTTCTTAATCCAACGCAACTCTGTCCATGATGGAGGCAACAATGCAGCTGGTGCAGAATTAACAAATTCATTGTAACACTGTTATCGATTTGTAGAGCCGGCGAACATAATGAGTCTGTCCCTGCAGTGTGTAAGACTCTGTTGTAGTGACCCTTAGTGTATTCACTCACTCTGATAAACACGCCTTATCACCGCTGACATTTAGACTGGGGCCAGCAGACATCTCCCGACCCCTGTCGTACAGAACGATGTGTGTGTGTGCATGTGTGTGTGTGTGTGTCTGACCGAGTGAGAGAGAAGTGTGGAGAAGATTGGAAAGGAGGGAAGGGAAATAAAACAAGTAAACACACCATCTCCAACTCATGATGCAGGGACCTCTTGGGTCAATCAGTAGCAAATTTAATCAAAATCAAACTGCTGGTGTAGCCCTAGCGGTTGCAGCGTTTCACAGTTTGAAATTTGGCCATTAGTTGTAATTAATCAGCATTTTGTACACCACAACACGGAGCCAGAACACATCATCACTCCAAGATTCGTCAGGATTGCACCGCTGATGGTTGAGATATCGCATCGGAGTTTGAAATGTTGATCTTTAATTACATCCCAGTCAATCAATGTAACGTTTTATTAACCGGCAAAAGACAGTCAGAAGGCACACTGTCCCGTCTAGTTTCATCAAAGCCAGACCGGTGGTGCGAGCAGCTCGGGCTGATCTAAGTTTCAAATATTAACTTTTAATCACAGCGTCCCCATCAGGCTATTCAGTGTCAATTTTTGAAATGCTGGACTGTGGCACCAAAATGCATCACGCCTTTCATCACTATCAGATAAGGGGAGGCTTAGATATCGTGTTTGATTTAATATTTTTTTAGATTTATCAAAGAGACCCCTTTAGGCCAATCAGTGCAGTTTTTTTTTTTCTTTTTTTTTTTTAACTTGGCAAAAGGCAACTCTAAGACGCAGCATTCTTCCACATTTTTGTCAAAATCATACTAGTGGGAGAAGAGAAGAGAAGAGAAGAGAAGAGAAGAGAAGAGAAGAGAAGAGAAGATTGGGTGACAGAGGAGGAGAAAGGGAACACAGCAGAAAATATGGAGTGCTAGAAGAGAGGAGGAGGAGAAGGAGGAGGAGGAGAAGGAGGCAGGAAGCCAAATACCGTCAGTGTCGTCTAGCAACCTCTCTAGATGCTGTAAACCATCCGTCACCTTCTGTCTCTCCTCATTTAAGCACCAAACACTCCTTTCACATCTCTGTCTCTCTCCCTCTGTCTCTCTGTGACGCACTGGTCAGCTGACCCAGACTGCGTGTTGTTTTTGTGTGTGTGTGTTTGTGTGTGTGCGTGTGCATGTGTGTGTGTGTGTGCATCCACATCCAGGCAGAGAAGTCTTCACTTATGGACAACCTAAATTTACAGGGCCGACTCTCTCAGCAGCAGGTCAGAGAGCTAATATTAGAGCTGCATTTGTCAGTGCCACCACACACACACACACACACACACACACACAGAGAGAGCCGGGCTGATGATGCTGCAACATTACACTGAGCTGGAATGGGAGTGAAAATGACTTTACGAATCCATGAAAAGTCAGCAAAGGTGAGGGAAGGCATGGAATGAGAGAGGGAAGGGAAACCAAAGCGAAAACCAAAGCGTCTCTGAGAGGGACGCGAAGGAGCTTTGAAAGTCACCGTCTCCCTGGAGAAGAGAAGAAAAAAAAGGGGGGAAAAAAGAGGAGAGGAAAGGATGTGAGAGCATATAAAGGAATATTTATCTTGTAACAGATACCACAGCAGCGGTAGTTATGCAGGTTCTGCGGTGACGCCAGGTCCCCGAAGGATTTCTCGAGATGTTGCGTCGTTCCTGGCCTCCTCAAAACCTTCAGTCACGCACACAGGGGACAGGAGCTGTAGGAAAGAGAGGATGGGTAGACCAAAAAATAGAATACATGAATCATAAAGTAACAACAGTACAGGAACTGGTCTTGGTAGCACTGGCGTGGGGACTTGGTGACAAGCGACAGAACTTTGAAGTACCTACTGACAGATATGGCACGCCAAAAAAGACAAGATACTACAGCTTGAGATGGCTGCCCTAATCTGCCGGGACCTGACAGGACAGAAAATCCAAATATATATATAGTATATGCCTGGTCAGGTTGAATTCTCAGCCTTGGGTTTAATATTTTAGATTTTGCCTACTCATTTTAATGGAAATGGATATCTGGTATGTGCATGACATGGATCGATGAGATAATTCATTAAAGCAACTTCATTTTTAATCAGTTTTTTTTTTTTTGGATGGATTTGACTGCTACAATATAGCCTAATGCTAAAATCAAAATTTTCATCAATCCATCCTTTGTGATCTAAAAGCAGAGTCATGGTCAGGCTTGGATCAGCTTCAAATGGAATAAACTTCGGGCTTCAGTCGGGTCAGATTCAACATCATATGGAGGGTTGGAGGGTTGAGTTTGGATAAAAAAAAAAAAAAATTCTCAGCCATGGTTGGGTCATATTCTGCCCTCTGATGAACTTTTCCAAGATGCATATTGCACATTGTGCACTGGGACAACATTCCCAGTATTTCTGCTGTTCTCTCTAATTAAGCAGCAGCCTCAGCAGAACTGATGATGATGATGATGATGATGATGATGATGATGATGATGGGTCCAGGTGCTAATATTTTCCCAGTGATCAGAATATGTAAGGCATGATCAGCGATAAGGTGTGGTGGAAACATTTCATTAAAAAGGTTTCTTTTTTTTTGTATCTAATTTATTAATACTGATTAAATAAATAATATTGGAGATCCATGCCTTAAGGTAAAAAAATATCAGAATCAGTACTGATATTAGAAAACTCAGTCAGTCGAACCTCAGTTGAAGTAGCTGAGGGAAGTGCAACATTGGTGCATGATGATGTAATAAAAAAAAAAAAAACAACTCAGCTTTCTGTATTTTATTGATTTTGCTGCCTTATTTCCATAGATTCTATTCATTTATTCATTAACACGGTGACTGATTTTCTAGGCCATTTTGATCAATTTTATTGGTTTTTCAGCTGACTATGGATTCATGTGTGCTGTGTCGACGGTTGTGTAATGCGTGTCTGTATTAATCTGAAGTGTGAAGATCCACTTTGAGAAAATTGTGTTGTGTTTGACTGGAAAGAACAAAGAGCAGAAAAGATGTTATACATTGGGTTTCTGAGCTCAGCAGTAAGCAGCAAATGCCAAAGAACAGCTCTGATAAACTTATAAATGTTATGTAACTTCCTTGCACATGTACTCTGACACACACACACACACACACACACACACACACACACACACCTCCATCTTCCCTTCACCAGCGATCTCAGAATTCAAAGCGGACCTGTAATACTCTGAGCTCTCGTTATCCACTAATCACCAGTGCACCTCATGAAAATCTTTCTGAATATGGTTTCAATCATTTGAACCGGGGTTGAGGTGTGTTAGATTAATCTTCTCAGACACTTTAACAGCTCCTCAAAGTGGAGACAGCGCTCCGCAGTTTTCTTTTTTCCTTGCGCCATAAAAATGTGTATTTAACTGCGATTCGGCTCAGATCTGAACACCCTGAGTTACGGAGGCATCAAACGCGAGGGTTACATGAAGAAAGTTTTGAGAAGGTGGTGTTGCTCTGTATGTCTGTGGCTAGGTGTGTGTGTGTGTGTGTGTGTGTGTTCGGGTTGTCTGTTGTCAATACGTATCTCGATACACCGCCAACAACCTGATACATTAAAGATACATAAGCAGCAACTACCGATGCCATACAAGCCGATTCACTGCCCAATCGTGATGCAGCGCGATTTGAGTCAACACAATGCGATACGAAGATGCAAAGGAATGATGCGATGCAATTCAATGAGTCTGTTTATTTATAAAGCAAATAAGACTATGACCTTTCACAAACAGGCACAAGTCATGTACAAGTGTTCTTTTTCTTTTTTTTTCCAATTGATTTTTTATTGCTTTTCAACAAAAACAGTTACATCACAAAAGACAAAGACAAACAAAGAAGACAATTAGAAACATACAATAAATAAATAAATAAACAAAAAAAAAGAGAGAACAGGAAAAAAAAGGGGTCACAGGGTAAGCATTATCAGTTTCTATAGTCATGCTTCAACTCGTCTACCATCCCAATCATGGCATAGACAGTAAACTCAGTCATCAAGTCAAGATGACTGAGTTCTCTGTCTTTTTCAAGTTGACAGTACGGTACACTTTCTCCGTAACACTGTAAGGCTGCATATCTCTATGTAGAAGGTGTTGAACGAGTGGAGCTGTTAGTCGGGGGCCATTAAACAAAGTTGCAATGCTTTGCTCATCGCTCTTGGGGCCTTTTGCCTGAGATGAACCCGAACATGAGGCGGGGGAGGGACGGGGTGCTCGCAGACGCCTCCACCTTCACACCATATCGCCGTCTCAGGTGTGTAATAAGGTTAATTGAGCTGCCTGTGGACTTTCCAGCAGCACAGCATATTTTGCAAATTGCATAGGATTTGTCCAGTTGTCTGTCTCTCTTGTAAAATCCATAGTGTTTCCAAACTTTTGATTTGTTGGTGTGTGTGTGTGTGTGTGTGTGTGTTTGTTCCGCCTCAGATGCCGTCCTCAACGCAGACGTAGCAAACGTAGCAAAAATAGTCAATACCATCAAATTATTGGATGGGTCATGTTTCTACATTAAGGCACAGAACATCTAATAAATTTAATGGATTGGATTTTATTGATGCAAAGATGCAAAAACTGACGCATCTCAATTTCATCCAAAAATGGTATCTATTCACAGCTGCTCTACTGATGCGCTCACATCGGGCCTGCGCGTGTCTGTGTATCGATACAAATCGGACAATCTTCCCATTCCTGGTTCGCCTGTGTCCCGCCTACATTTGTCATTCTCTCTGACATTTCCCCGCTTCGCAAACCGCTGCCTCTTCTCCCGGGTTCGAGCGCGCGAGTCTGTGTAAACAAAGTTAGAGAGCTGAAGCCTCACACTGCCTGGAGACGCCGTCTGTTTCAGGCTCTGACCCAGATCTTTCAGAGCTCTCTAACCGAGCTCCTCATCTCCTTTGAAGTGGAGGGAGAAGGTAGAGCAGAGTGGAGAGACAGCAATACCTGCATCACAGTATATCTCTGAGCTGTGCATATGTTAAAAAAAAAAAAAAAAAAAAAAAAAAGTAATAAATTAAACAAAACCAAAGTTTACAGTACTTATTCTGCATTGGAAACTCATCCAAATATTAAAGTAGGCCTTCATCTAAATCTTTTTTTCCCCTATATTTATTTACATAGATTAAACATTTTTTACTATAGACTTAAAAAAAAGTAAAAATGATAAAATTTTGTAAAAATTTTTACAAGGGTTAAAAAAGTTATTTTTTTCTTTCAGAACTGATTTCATTTGAAATTCGAATTTTAAATTTATTACACTTTCCCAAATCATTGTTACAGGAAGTTAAAAAAAAATTCCAGTCATTACATCACAACTGAACTTGATACTGATTGGCTGTTTTAATTAATTTTACCTTTTTAATTTTTCACTTGAGTTTTTATTCAGTTTATTTGCCATTTGTCATTATGAACGTGATTCTTATTCTGAGTTATAGCTTACACAATATACACTTATAGGTCAATTCAGCCTTTAGCCAATTCAGGAAAGCTTTAACTTCCTGCTGCTGTCAGATGCTACACCTGGTGCTCGGCAGACTTTTCCAGGAAAAAAAAAAAAAAAAAATCCCTCGGCTCACATCAAGTGATGTATTTTATGTTTATGGGTGTCTTGCATTCCTTAAAAAAATCTGCTCTCCCTTTTGGTGTGTCCTCATTTTGTCCTCGGTGTGTGTTGACGCCGTGCCACTGCACAGGCAAATGGAGGAAATGCGCTCCATAAATGACAAGCAGACTAATGTAATGCCTCACAACTCCCTTGGACAGTATAATCAAGGGACACATGTGGTTTAAGATAATAACATCACACACATGCATGATATTTTTTTTTCTTTTTTTTTTTCCTACCCATATAGTGTATTTTTGGTAGGCTGCTGTCATTCCTTGTAATCCCTTGATTTTTTTTTTTTTTTTTTTTTTTTAAATGTTGGCTTTTTCTGTTTGAAAAGCTAGTGACTGGAGAATTAAAATATTTTTGTCTTCACGGGCTTGAAACTGAGGCAAGTGATTTCTGGGAAGTGCAGTGCAAAAACATCACAAGAGCAAGATATTGCCAAGAAAAAGAAATCTGCTCTTTAACCTTATTCTCCTCATAATTCCTCTGTCTCCTCTTTCGTAAACTGACAAAAATAAAACCCATGCATATAAATGAACGCACAAACATACTCACGAGCAGTTTTACAGGCCAATTAAGGGCCTTCCTGTGGCGAAGTTTATTAGCAAATGATGTCGAACTGAAAGAGATTGTTAAGTTTCACTCAAGTCAGAAGAAACGCTTTGATGTAATTACTGTAGCATTGTGGAGGAGATCGCTCCTTCGTGAATATGTAAGTGGACTGTTTTGCCCGATCATATTGGCTATCAAGCTTACTAGTTAAAGACATTATTTATGGAAATGCGATGTAGATTATTCCGTGAGTCAAGCAGAAGAGAGAGACCTTTCTCACCGCTGAGATTTATCTCGGTTACAAATCCCTGTTCGTTTTGCATTCCAAGCATTAAACCTCTTCCACTTCTGCTAAATTATCTCTTCTTCTTAATACAGAGGCGCTGATATCACATTCTTTATTAGTGCTGCTACTAAAGCTTTCTATACAAAACTCTAAAATGGTAAACAATCAGTATTCAGTGGCTTCTATCAGCAGCGATCAGGAAATGCATAATTTTCTCATCCAAGGAAAAACTCTGGAAAAGCCTCCTCACCCTCTCGTCCCCTTGACCTACGGTGGCCTGCAACTGACAAAAACAATAAAGTCATATTTTCAGAGCATATTATATATTTCATGATACATTTTCACCCTAAATAAATTGTTTATTACTGTTTATTTTTCCTCTACCCTTGCATGTGATGTATATTTAGATGTAGGTATGTATATTTAGCAATATTTCTTTTCTTTTCACTCACGCCCTAGTTAAGAGTGATTGTTAAGTGATGGGACATGTAGGGTGTGAATGAGATCAAAATAAGACGTCATTTTATAACAGATGACTAAACAGATGACCAAGCTATCATCTTGCTTCTGCAGACAATGTTGCAAATCATATGTACAAGCTAGGATGGAAATTTAACATGTGCACAGTTGTTGATAAATCATAATTGTTCATGGATGCCACACATCTGTGGTGCAGTTATGGAAAAAGAAAAGGTAGGTGGCAGAGACTAAGGGTGCACCCAAATCCAAATCCATATTCTGAAAGTAATGAATAAAGGCTTTCCGATGAATCACCCTTCCAAACATCTCTCGAAAAGTTCAGCTCTAGATAATACATACAATATCTTCTCAATCTGGGTTTACTTGTGAAGGATGAAACACTTTTGGCTGTCTTTGACCTCCATTGTTTTACTGTGATGCAACATAAACCCAGATATCATATAACCAAATTGCAAAGCGGATGGTGCACAAATATTGTAAATCCATCTTTATAACATAATAACACAACAAGCACATTGTCATGTGAGTGGAGGTTGGTAGGACCCAAATGCAGGAGCAGGTTGCAGTGAAGCAGAATAATTTATTAAAAGAAAACTACAAAATAACAGAAGGAACTCGAGGGGAACTAGGAATAATCATGGAGAAACACTGGAAGGACGCGTGGCAGTAAAGACAATGATCAGACCAAGAACTGAACTGAAGACAGGACTTAAATACACAAGAAACTAATCAGATAAACAAGGCACACCTGGGGAAGAGGCTGGAGCATCAGACAGGTAAACACAGAGGAGAGGCTGAGGGAAACACTGGGAGGGATCTGGACAAGCAGGGATAATTGACAGACTCAGGACAGGTGAGGAACTGGGAGGGGCAAACAAGACTAAGCAGACACAGGTGAAGCCACTAATGGGAGTGACACAGCAGCGCAAAGGAAACTACACCAAAACACAAAGAAACTAAGGGGCTGTTTACACGACAACGATTTTCACAAAAAACAGCAAACTTTTGTTGCGGTTTGGCCTTTCATTTACACGACAACTGCGTTTTAGGTGCTTGAAAACGCAAACTTTTGAAACCCGGGTTCCAGAGTGGATTTTTTTGATAATGCCACTTACCCGCCGCCGTGTAAACTGGCAATACAAAATTCTTGTGAAAACGATGACGACACGGCCCCACCTCGCGCGTGACTATGACGTTTTCAGCCATGCGCGAACAGGAAAACAACAACAATGGTGGACTATCGAGCTGTTTGTACGCAGGCATGCGGTGCTATTCTGTGGTGTTACATTGCAAAGTTACACCGCCACCTACTGGCCTGGCATGCACACCACAGCGTCTTCAGTTGGTTTTGCGGTTCCGTGTGTACGAGGATCATTCTCACAGCGTTATTGTATAAACATGGAACTTTTTAAAAACGCAAAGGAAAGAGTTTTCCGTTTTTTTTTTCAGAACTGTCGTCATGTAAACGGGGCCTAAAGTAGAGTCCAAACCAAACGTCCAGAACACCAGAAATCCACAACCATGACACAAATGATAAATAATACATAAACAAACTAAAGAACTAAATAGGGAACATGAGCCAGACAACAACGAACTGGGCCAGGTAAATGTCTCGACTGACTGGAGTTCACTAAGATGTCATTTTTTCACAGCTAGATTTCTTTTGATTTGCAGAATGGATATCCATCAGAGTGAATTTCCTAAAACTAAATGGTTTTAAAAAGCAGGAATTTCAGTCATTTTATATCTATCTATATGTTTGCTATTATTAGAACACCTACAGTACCTCTCAAGCAATAATAACTAATTTTATGTACAAGTGTTGTCTTCTTGAGTCAGAGAATTGCATTACTGTGGCACTAAATGATGAGTTGCACTTGTGATTTTTATGCCTTGATGTGGAGGCAGTGGCATAAGAGCCTTTATGTAAGCTTCATTAGTCATGAATGGCTTTAATTTGTTGTTACTTATTTTCCTTCTCCTCTTACTTTGTGTGTGTGTGTTACTTTGTGAAGTGTTTTAAGAAAATCTATGACTTTTTCCTACCATGCACATTAAAATTTATTTACATGAAGAGGCCGGCTAAGCAGATCAGAGGCCCTACAGAAAAATCTAGGGCAGAGGAAATATATTGACATGCAAAATGCTACGATAACAATGTAAAATCTAAAAATATTGCTGCTTTGCCCTTTGCTTTTTTTTTTTTTTTTTTTGGGAACAGGGCTTTTTTATTTTTCTCAGTGATGCAGTGCCTTGTCTGTAGCCCTCTAGCACTGAACAATTGAAAATGCCAGTAGGAGGTCCAAAACAGAGAAAGGCTGGAAAGCGAGTTTGAAGTTTTGAGGTCTCAGCACCTGGCCCAGTAAATGTTGAGTGATTATTATTGATTAACAACCCTATCAACCCCCCTGCAGATATATTATGGCCATTTTGTGGTATGAGGCAGTAAAAACCTTGCTTATTGCCCCTTTAAGTATCAACCAATATTCATTACTTTTACCGAACACTATGGACTTAAACAATTAGTTTTGTGATCATTACTGAAATGATTGAGGTATAAATCATTTTCCCTCCATTAGAGATTTCAAACGTCCCTCTGTGTGTGAAAATGGTAGACAATCAGGTCATTTTGCTTTGATTTATTATGATAAGCTTGACACTTGGTATCAGAGTTTAGTAATGTGCGATTTTTAGTTAAGAATTCCTCTGGAGAGTCCAGTGTTGACACTACCTATCATGTCCACTAAGTCTTACTTGACTATTTGTTTTAAGTTATTTGTTGCAAGTTTCAATTTCCTAACTGTATCATTGGGTGCATGTTATTTTTGCAGTATTCGCACTAAACAGCTTTTTTGATTTAATATTGATTTTCAGGCTTCAGGCTTTTCGGACTTATTGTTTCATTAACTTCTGTTTGATTAAAAAAGTTTGTCGAACTGTCAGCCCTGCTGCCAGTTACCTACATAACTATTAACAGCTGAACATTTAACAGCACAGCAATAGTGAGCATCGGTAGTTTTATTATGATAATTTTGATAATACAAAATGCAATTCATGCACATAAAGCAATCTAAGAGGTTTTACAAAAAAACAATTTAGAATAAAATGATATGAAATAAATAGATTTTTTGAAATGTTGTTCTGGATGATTCACCTCTCCACCTGGACAATATCTTGGACATTGCCCAAGCCACCTAACCCCAATGTTACGATGAACCCTAATTCAGACGCTGAATATTTATAGACTACTTTTCACACAATTATGAGTCTCACTTGAAACTCAGCCAGCTTTGTAATGACACATTACAGCCACTTGTACTTGTATCTCTGTACCCAAAGTGATATTATATTTTAGCTTGATGTCGACCCCATCTGGTTACATTCATGCAAAACGTGCTGCCACAATGATCTCTGACTACGCTCAGTGGGGTCACTTTGAGATAAATGTCTTTAATCCATCTGCCAAAGTTTCTGGAGATCTAATGTACACTTACACCCATGTGCACGTCAAATGTTTCCCACAATGATGACTGACAGGGTTTTGTGCCATCTTACTTACCTTGCTTTGATTGTACAGATTAGGGTGTCTTCTGAAGCTCATGCTCTGACTTAAATGAGCTGGTCCAAACTGTTTCTCCCTACACACCCCACTATCTTTCTTAATGAAGAACTAAAAAATGTCTTACTTTTTTTTTTTTTACAGGGTTTAGCCAGGAAAATTAACAAAGAAGTAAGGAAAAGCCAGAAGAATGTATAAGAAGTGCTTGGAAGGGAGTCAAATCTATGTCCTCAATCACTCAGAGAAACAGTGACAGGAAACCTCTTAAAATTGAGTGAATAAATGATATCTCCCAAATATTTTAATGATTTTTATTCCCACTTGGCAAAACATGACTTCTGAAAATACTGTATATCTCTCCTTTTTGAGTCTCTGCATTCTGACTGTGATATTGCCATCAGTCAGGAATGTCTTAGAGATCTTTTAAAACATGTAGACATCACGAAGGCCCCTGGTTCAGATCACATTTGTGTGCTGACCAGCTCAGTAGTGTCCTCCTTCATATCTTCCAGATGTCATTTGAATTCATCCAAATCCCCCACCAATTCCTTCAGCCCGTACAACCACGCAGGTTGTGTTTCAACCTCTCTAATACGACCCAAAGAACCGTTCCCTGAGCTCACTAGCCACTAAAAATACTTTGTTAAGGTTGGGAAAAGGATTGTCATGATGGTTAAGGTTAGGAAAAGGTCAGGGTTAAGGTTATGAAATGTTAGATAATATTGACTAGCTAACGTTACCTACCTAAAAATGAACTCCGCTCTAGCTTGGGTTTAAAAGTCGCCTGAGTGAAAGGCAATTTGATTGACCCATCCACTACTCCCCCAACCTCCTTATGCAGACTTTCTCGTTCCCTTCATACTAAACCAGACTCATTATTTCCAGGACTGCTAGAGGCTGCTCAACTTTAAATGTAACTATAACTCGAAATAAGCTGCTCTACAAGTGACCTATGATGTCTCAAATCCCTGCTATCTGGAAATCTACTACGATGCCTACCTCAAAAAACAAGAGGAAACTCAAAGATTTAGGACCAGTTGCGCTTACATAATTAATAATGAAAAACATTGGGAAAATGGTTAAAAATCTTGTGTTAATTGTGGGTAGAAAACCTCATCCACTGCAATTTGCTTACCAGGCAGGGAGAGGTGTGGAGGATGCAAAGCTATTTTATACTCAATGGCCCAGGCATTTGTGTGCAGACATTTCATTGGCATTCAATACGATGTAGCCACATCTGTTAATGGAAAGGTTACTATGTGATTTTAATTTGCCTCCTCAGGTCGTATTATGGATCTTGGACTTCTTGACTGACAGAGAGCAGAGGGTTTCTGTGAACGGCCATTTCTCAGACTCTGTAGCATTGTCCACAGGCATCGACAAGGGTGTGCGCTTTCACCTTCACTCTTTATTCTGTACACGGACAGATGCAGGAGCGCTCACGAGGGCAGCTATTTGGTTAAATTTCTGACAACACCACCTTGTTGTCCCTTCTCTGAGGTTCAGAATCACACCATGGGAAAGCTCTCACTGGTTTTATTTCTTGGTGTGATAACTTCTTGGACTTTCTTTCTCCTACCTACCTGGACTCTGTCAGGTTTACACTCCCTCCCGCTCACTTCGCTCTTCCATGGAGCAGCACCTGGTCCTGTGAGCGCAACAAGGCCCTAAATCACCGGCTAGATTTGTCTTTTCTGTGGTTCCTCGGTGGTGGAACGAGCTACCAAACTGCATTCGATCCGCAGAGTCCCTCTTGATCTTTACGAGTGGGTAGAAACCCAGCTCTTTTGGGAACACCTTCTCACCCAATTGTGTAACAAATTTCTGCTGCTATGCTTTCCTCCTTCCTCCATGCACTTTATGCCCTCTATATATTCCCTCTTTGCACTGCCTTGTAGCTCCTCTGTCCTTTGGACCAGAACCGGAGCTTTATGGCACTTCTGTCGTTGCTCCCTCCTGAACTGATCTTTGCTTGTAGCGAATAAAAATCTCATATGCATGTTGCTTTGCATAAAAAAGCATCTGCCAAATGTGAATTGTAATTGTAATTGTAATTTAATGTATCTAAAACCAAGGAACTGATTATTGATTTTAGATGTAATGGGGATGCAGCCAAAGAGTGCATTGTACATAATCAAAGTGTAGAAATGGTTACCTCTCAGCAAACTAAACTCCTCTCCTGTCAGTCGTGTCATCCTTTGTTGTTTATATCAGTCTTTTATTGAGTCTCTTGAGTTTGTCTTTAATCAGCTGGTTTCACAGCCTCACAGTAAAATACAGAAACAGCCTCGACAGCGTTGTTAAAATTTGTTCTGAGATCCAAACTGAATTCTCCTCGCAACTAACAGATCTTCCACAAAGCAGCAAGTATTTTGGCTTCTTCTGGACATTTTCTTGGAGGTGAATTTCTTTTCTGGTGTCATCAGGGCATTTTTATGTTTTATCTGTTTGCAAAACGAAGCCCTATTCTAAATTGTTAATTCCATCTGCAATTCAGCTACCAAAGGCTCAAAAGGTCTCTTACAATGGCTGTTTTTTTTTATCTAATCTTTTTTATTGCGCTGATAAAGTTTATATGTCAGAATTATTTATGGATTTTATTCCACATTTAGCTCCCTGGCTTTTTTCTTTGTAGTATTTATTTCTTTGTTTGTATGCTTCTGTGCTATGTGTAAAATAAGCTTCTCCGAACAAATTGCCCCTAGTGGGATTAATAAAGTTGTTTGTATGTATTGTTGCATTGTAATTGAGTCACATCGCAGCAGGGTAACAGCTAATGACTGGTAACCTTTCCCCTCTAGTGTTGTGCCAGGGAGGATGTGAAGCCCTCCCTTCCGCTAAAGGCACATTTCACACATTCCCGTGCTAATCGAGACGTCTGTCATCCGTGTGGCTGACTGCAGACGGAGCCGCCTGACGACACACACAGACACACCGCACGCAGACACACACTTCTTGCAGCTGACGAAACGGATGAAAAATGGGTGTATTGGTAGTGACAATACATTTCACACAGTGCTTTCCTCAAACTTTCTCAGATTCTCACACAGCCATATACAGTTTGAACCACTGCCACTGCGAATTATTCAGTGTAAGTGCTCACTTGCTCACATGCTGCCCTGCTTTTAAAAATCCTAAACTATTGTGATTATTTCCTAGCAATTAATATTAGTATTACGCTGACACCAATACTGAGCTAGCTGAGCCTTTAGATATGTACTATATTTTAATCCATTTTAGCAAATGCATCTTCAACTTAACAAGTAATGTTATCCCCTATTCAGGGTTAAAAATCTTTTTTTTTTTTTTTTTATACAACAATTGGATAAAATCTACCAGTGCGATGAGATAATCTCACTTGTTCGCGCTGCTGATCAACTTGTTTCCCTGAATTTTCTTTAGTCAAGTGTAATTTTCTTGATGCTGCTGAGCTGATCTGCTTTGTTCAGCCATAAATTTCAATACATTTATTCTTGTTGCCAGAAACAAGTGAAACTCTATTGGAAATAAGTGGGATTATCTCATCCCACTGGAATTTTTGTTCCACAGCCTATCTAAAAACGGGGAACTAAGCCAGGAGAACATGAGGACGTACTAAAGAGGAAGTAGTAAAATTATATCAGTGTTCCTTTACTTCACTATTGCATCGTTGAATCAGAAAAGTCATAAAGAAGAAAATAATTGATAATGAAGAATTAGCTGATGTGGATGAAGAATTCTTGGTTTCAAGGCTATGACGGGTTTGAAGGGTTAATTTTCTCACAATATATTTTTGTTTTTCTGGATCTAATATGATTCTGACCACAAAAATTGTTCCAAAACGGTTTTACAACTCTCCTGTTAATTTTCCTTTATTCCACAGTAGCTTTTGAACAGGGCATTTCTATTTTACATTTTTACCGGACACCCTGCTGCTGCCGCTGGTGCCATATTTTACAAACGCTGGTTACACATTAAATACATTATAGGTTGATTTCTGCAAAACTCATGAATAACTTTGTCTGTGATACTTTTTAAGCCTCTGGAGTGCAATAAAAATCAACAAATTGTCTTGAGGGAGCATGACCAGGAAGCGCCTATCGCTAAATTTGGCCTCACCACTTTTGGAGTTATGGTGCCACCTCTGCATTATCTCTTGCTTAATGTAAAGTTTAATATACTGTGTTACAACTGACTAATCTGATATATTGTGCTGGGGAAAGCAGAGCTATTGGCTATTTAGTGCAACATATACTTATGCTGCACCCTTAAGCAGAGTATATCATAAACACTTTACTATCCTCTTCCCTTCAGGGGAGGGCAGGGATAAAAGCGGGGTAAAATATTTGGAGCACGTCAAGCGATTTCAGACCCGCCCTCTAATTTACAACTTCTCCCTTGTGTGGGCTGCCTGCACCATCCACATACAAATCCATATTTCACACAACTCTTTCTGACACCGCCACTGAAAATCTATATCTGTGGCCCTGATTGGTTTCTCTACATTATACGATCCACTAAATCCTCAGGGATCAAGAGTACATTCAGAAAAACAGACAGTGTGGCGAAGCTGTGTTTCGCTCTCACCCTCGCAATATTTCTCTCCCTCTTTTGAAGTCCTCCTACAGCGTTCCAGCGTTTATTTACAAATTCCTCACCACGCTCGCTTTGTGTCATCCAGCAGCCAACCTGTGAATGTGAGCGTGCAGATGAATGTCGTCCCTTTTCTTCTGCGTCATTTGTTGATTGTAAATGATTTTGACTGCAGAGGCCTCGACGTTAACCTTTCGCGTTTCGTTTCATGCTGTCTCTTGTCTGCTTTGATTTTCTCTGGCAGGCTTTTATGAGTGTAAATACATTAAGGTACTCAGGTAAACACAGCAGGCGGTTTTTCCTACGTGGAGCATATTGCTCCTGCCATGCCGCTGTCATGAGAAGCCCTCGAGGGCTCCGGGGCCCAGGAACTGTCAGAGATAAGCATGAGGAGGCAGGGAAGGAAGCAAACAAACAAACAAAAAAGTTTGGGGAAAGTAGTTGCCTATAGCTCTTGGAAAACTGCTATCTGCCTGGTTAAAAAAAGGTTACAAAATGTACAAAATGTAGTGCTAACACAGAAATGTTTTCCCTTTACAAGGATACAGTTTTCTGGAGATCCCCTTTGTGTGGCAATTGTGAGATCATACACACCAAACGCCTCCAAGACTGTTAAAGTGCTTCATTCTAACACTTTCAGCATACTTCACACTATGCTGACAGTATGACAGAGGGCTACCAGCATTATCTTAAAAGCAAAAAAAATGTCTGTGATCAGCTCTAATGATAAAGTGGTTAAATCATTTTATTCAGGTAACATTCTGTAACCTTAATCTTGACCTTTTCCTAACCTTAACCAAATTTTTTTAGTGGAAATGGTCATTTGGGTTGTATTAGAGGACTGGAACAAACCACCTATGCAGTTGTGCAGATTGGAGGACTTGTTGCCTAAAAAAATATCAACTTGTAGGCTTATTCAGTTCACCCAAAATACAAAAAACAAGTTTACTCTGAGTGCAATCTATTTATCCACACTGAATTCCAACTCCTTGGGGGTGGATAGATACAGTTTGCAGGTGTTCTTTGACAGGAAATAGTTCCCGCCCCCGAGTGATGTGGATGACATGTCTGGATATCAGTGTCATTGTTTTTTTAGAAAGAGCTGTTGTTACTGAGCTATAATTTTTTTTTGATGGCTTGAGCTCCACAAATAGCCATGAAGCCCCATTTTACTATGGTGAAAGAAGACAGACTGGAAACCTCACCAAATTGCACACAAATAGTCTAATCATCTAAATCTGCATGGAGAGACAGCACCAGGGATAATTGGGAAAATTTGTCCACATGCACAAATCTATGATAGCTGACACGTTTGGCCTCTGTGACCGGTGTTTATGACGAGAATGCGTTAAATATAAACGTGTACATGCTTGATTTTCATTCAGATGCAGTGATTTGTTGGTGCATCATTTTTTTTTATTAATGGTGGTGAAAAATGGGTCCTCTGAGGGAAGATGAGGTCTGGCGGAGACGGGAGGACAGAGAGACAGAGAGAGTGGGGTGTGAAATTCAAAGAAGAGAAAAATCCATGGTTTTGTTGATGTGCCATGGAGTTTGTAATGTGGAAATCAGTGTGACAGAGTGGCATCAAGCTGTTACCCAGTTACAACTCCTTGATGTGTAGCTTTTCTTCTTAAAAAATGACAATCACTCCTACAATCTTTTTTTTTTTTCTTTTTTTAAATACAAGGATGACTCCTGTTGTGTCTCTGCGTCAACGGGGAAAAGGCTGAAAGCAGAAGTTCACTTTTAATCTGCTTGCAATAATGGGATTTCAAACTATCACAGTAGCAGCGAGACAGACAGTGAGAAAGAGAGACGGGGGGGAAAAAGAGGCAAGGAGAAACTTAAGAATAGAGAGGGAGGAACAGAAAAGTGCTGAGAGAAAGAGGCAGACTTTCATAAAAAAAAAAAAAAAGAAAAAGGAGGGATGGGGCTCTCCGCTGAGCTGAAGCTTCAGAGTTTAAAAAACAATTCTCTGGTGTGGTGCAGAGCACGTCTGGCCATGTGTTTCATTTAGGATCCTAATAGGCTGCCTGGTGAGCGCTGACTGGAAGGGGTTGAGAAGTCTTTTCTTTTGCATTTTTTTCCCCCCTTTCCTTGCAATCTGCCTACAGTCTTTGATGGACTGTTGCAAGCATGCCAGTGCTGTTATACACATCCAACACACACACACACACACACACACACACACACAAGCCTGATTTACACACACCAACATGTCAAGTACAGAGTCAGACGGGCTGACAAAAACACACAATTTTATGCAAACACCAGGAGCCTTTCTATCTTCCCAGGGCCCTATGTTCTCTGTATTTTCCACTGTATTTTTTTTAATACACCATTTTCAAATGCCATTTTAGATACATTTTAATATACCAGAGGACATTATGAACATGAACATTATTCTTCTTTTTATGCTGAGGGAACATAGTATTGTGCGTGTTGCTAATGATTAATGTCGTGTATGAGGCTAATGCCAACTTCATTATTGTTTGTATAATTTTCCCTTAGATTTCCCCTTAATTAGCCTCTAAATGAGGGGGAGGAATCATTTTTCCCATATCATACCACAATGATAGCCTATACTGTACATGTTCTATATCTGCTGGTTGCCATGCTTCATTGACGCTGCATGATGTTTACACACTGCAAAAAATCTCCATCATAGCAAGTCAGTTAGCTTCATGATCAGTGATAAAATGTTTTTTCTTAAACCGAGTGGGAAAAAAAATCTGTCAGTGGGATGAGGCAATCCCAAATGAAATGCTAGAGTCTGGTAAACTTCTGCATTGACAGGAAGTGACGACCCAAAACTTCACAGTTATGACAAGTTATTTAGTCTCATATGAAGTCTTAAAATCTTGTTTTTCTTCAAAGAAGTAAAAAAAATCTGCCAGTGGGATGAGAAAATCCCACTTGTTTCAAATGCAGTATCGCTTGTTTTAGAATTTTGTCCTGGAATCCAGTAGTATCATGCGGATTAGCCCTGAAAACAAGTGGGATTATCTTTATCTCACTGGCAGATTTTTTCCACTTGTTGGGACATGTTTTCATATTATTCATAAGATTTTTTTTTTTTCACTGTGTATCAAGTAAAATAGCCAAAACCAAGATGCCATGGTTTTATAACTACCATTGGATCAAATAGAAAATATCTATATGTCTTGTGCATCATTTCATACACATTTCCCTTTAATTCAGCAGGATATATTTGGTATCTTATTGATCAGACATGTGCTCTGAAATTATGTTTATCTTTATTATTATGGAAACTGTGGAAATTACTATTCCTTTTATGACAAGGGAACATTGGATTAAGGAAACCTGAGGCTTTTTAAATTTTGCACCGAGTGACATGGGGTCTGGGAGCATGGGGTTGACGCACACACATGAACACACACACACACATACACACACACACACCTCCTTGATATTAGTCATCTGTGAGCTCATATGTTTAAGGTACATCACAAATAGGCTAGATGCATAGAAACACTAGTAGAAGCAAGCGTGTATGCATGTGTCTGTGTGTGTGAGTGTGTGTGTGTGTGTGTGTGCCCATATGTGTGTGAGTGATGGACTGGCGTCATGTCCTTGCTAAGTGCGCGTGCCGGAAACATGTATTTTCATAATGAGGTCATTTAATGGCCCTGTGTGCAAGTGAGATCTGACTAATCTCTTTACCATCAGGCGTCTCAGCTGAAGTTCAAGTCAGCAGTATACGACCAACCATGTCGCCGTGGAAACCGCAGACAGTCTCCTGATGAAAAATAAAAAAAAAAAAGGGGGGGGGAGAGAGAAGTCGCTCTGGTTTTACATCTGTGACCAGCTCGAGCAGAGGTTGGTTAAAAAGTGACGACACTCTTTCTGCCCTTTTCTGCTCCATTTGGACTTTGGAAAATGCAAAAATAGAGGAGATGAGTGCAAGTGGTATAGAATTACCACCCCCCTCCAACCACACACACACACACACACACACACACACACACACATACACCCTGACTGCGCTGGTCATGGCTGAAAGAGGTTTACATTTTGTCCCTTCAGTTTGTGCTTCTTCACCGTTCACAGCTACAAACATGTCTTTTGCAAAAGCGGCAATCCCATTTCCACGGCACATCATGAATTTACAGTTGGAGCGGCAGCTTTCGACATCCACACTTGTGACTCATTGTTTTCAGATCCAACAAGCTTACGTCAAAGTTTAGAGGGGAGGTTGACTCAAAATGCCCCAGAGAGCGTCGAGCTGTGATTTACATTCAACATCACTGACTAAAACAGAGGGTGCGATGTGATTTCTGTAGACACGTAGGTTAGACTAACACTGGAAAACAGACTTGGACATCTAAAGACCAACATGACTGCAGGGTTTGGACAATTTTTCAAGTGTATCATTCGTACACATTTTATATCCAAACTGAAAATAATCCAGCATTGTTTTTAACTTGACTATCATGTATTTTTTAAGTTGGCGCATTGGATTTTCAAGGTTTTATGAGCCCAAGTCTGTAAAAATCTCTCTACTAGTTGAGTAGCAAATAATCCTACAGTTTCAGTTCAGAAAATGAAAATCACCAAAATTGGAATTAGGAGGTTTTGACCTGGCAATAATGAAATGTATTATTAAATATTACATGTTTCTTGCTATGTGAAGCTCCTGGAAGTTTCTGTGGGTGCCACAAACCTGTTTCACTTCATCAGAGTAGTAGCTACTCTGCCTGCATGCAAATCATCTTAAACCATTAAGCTTCATAACAAGTGGAACTAAAAGGTCACCCTCCTCTTCCTCCCGCTGCTGTGTTAGGTCAATCAGCCGGCTAATAGCCCTCCTACACTCGGCCGCCCGGCTAGCACAAAATTACATTGATTTAGACCAATAGTCACCATAACCTCAGGGAAGGCTGGATTTTATAAGCTGTTTGAGCTGTGTGAGAATAGTACATGTTTCATGCTTGAGAGAGAAACATGACGGCTTTAAGAAATAATAATAGACACAAATAGAGACAGAGATAAAGCTTCAGGATGGACAAAGGAGCAGAGAGGAAGACACTTTTTTTTTTTTATTTTGAACCTCAAGCAAAAAGGAGACACTTCTTGAAACACCAGGTAAAAAAAAAAAAAAAAAAAGAAAAAGTAGATTTTGAATGCAGTTGCACAAATTTTAATGGATTCACAGTCAAGTTAATATTGGCCAAGTATTCACAAGACAGCACAAGCTTTGAGTAAACACTGTAGACTTTAAAGTCCCCATGAAATGACCTCACATGATTCCTACTTCCTGTAAAACAGAGGATCTTAAACAGTGACATCATCCTGCTCTAGTGGTTGGTCATTAAAATTGCAACCAATAAAACCCTCACAAATCTGTAAACATCCTCTCTCATCCACCCATTCCTTCAGATAAAATATTGTTTCTCTACCAAACTGAGATCCTGTTGGTTTGCACTTGAGAATGATCCTTCCCTGCACCGAGTCCCGCCTAAACATCTTGTTTGAACAGGAAATACATCAAATCAAGAAAGTAAGAGTTGAATTTCATTCATCCATTTCTTTAAACTTGTTAAAAACGTGTTTCTGATCTGTGATTGCATCATCTGTCAAATATTGGTTGGAAAGTGTGTACAGAATATGCTTTGCTTTGGTAGTTTAGCTTCGCTCCCATCCATCATCAAAAAATGGGAAAAACTCTGCAGAGCTTATTCCATATTTTACCAGCATGTACATTTGCTAAAACTGCTGTTTTAATGTGTTATAATCACTTCATATTTGAGCACTGAAGGATAGGTTTGGGATTTTTGAAGTCTATTTCCTTCATCCCAACCACAGGAATCCCTCGACATTGCCCGCGACTGCATTAAAGGGAACTGACTTCAAAAAAACCCATTCTTCTAATATCAAATGTAATTCGCGTTTCAAAGCTGGGCGAGGATTCGGTTCCACCTGTTCACTCCCAAGTGCTCCAGTCAGATGTAAGAGGCCCACCTGGAGCCAGCTGCTGTGGTTTTAGCTGAATAGCAAACGCGCCCTCTGTTTCTAGTTTACATGTGAGGAGCTTGTTTCCTTGTTCTGGGGTGCAGCTCCCAGCCAATCGCGGACCTCCACTCACAACCAGCCGCTGAAGCAGAATCTGAATTTGCCTGGAAAGACTACTTCCTTTCAAACGCACGCATTTTTAAAGGATTTATGATAATTTTAGCTCATGCCGGCCAAGTATTCACAAGATGGAATTACATATGCTTTGCATCTTTCAAGTTTCACAGAGCAGTTCCTCACACTTTTAAACATTAATAGGAGCAAATTAGTTTAAAACGCCTCGACTTCTAAGTTACCGAAGCATATTCTGCGCGCGTTTATGCAACCGATATTTGTGACTGACAGATCAGACCGCGACTGCTAATTTGAGGTCAAAATGCTGCTTTAAAATATCAACTGGTGGCTGGATAAGCATTTGTAGGTGGCCAGTCATGCACAGCACTGTAGGAGAAACTGCTTTGCACAGTGCCTTCTCGAGAAAACCTTGTGTGTGTGCCGATGTGTGAAAAAGAGATAAAGAGACAGATAAATGCGATGTTTGGTGCAGGGCAGACTGTCTGGTAACTGAGAGCGAGAGACTGGAGGACCTGACAGTGACATCTTGATCTTAATCTATTTCCATTGATTAAGTAATCATTCTATGCCGTGTAGAGGTCGATACATCGACATCTCACTCCCACAGAGGCTCTGAGTCTGTTTGTGTGAGCGTGTGTGAGCGAGCGTGCCCTTTTTTTTTCTCCAGACATTCTGCACCTTTTCAATGACTTGCATAGCTTTTTTTTCCCTGTCAGCACTGAGTTACTGAAAATGAGGATAGATTTTACACTGCAGCTCATCTCCATAAATACTGGATACCATCAGTATCTGGACAAATGGAGCTTCTGTCAATTACAATACATCATTCTTAAAATTGTTCTTTTTTTTCTCCTCCTCCCCCCCTAAAATATCACCTAACGTCAGTGAAATGAATGTACACAACATTAGGGACGCTCACTCTTTCCATGAAGAGCACTGATGAGGTAAACCCAAGTAAAAAATCATCATTACCGATTTCCCCCATTACATTTATCTCTTTCACAGAGGAGGAGAGGCATATGCCTAAGTAAAGGATTTTTTAAAGGGACAGTAAACCCAGATATATTAAAAAAAAACTTGAATTTCCTCTTTTAGTATTATTCTTGAGCTCTATCTTCAACATCAACCAAGATTTGAGAGTTCCTTAAAGTCAATAATGTTAATAAAATGGAGTTTTAGAGGCTGAGAGTCTACAGTTGATCTGGGTGGGCTTCAGTTCCCTTGTAGGGTAACAATATTGTCGTGGGTCCAGCAAAGAGGAAATATCACATTTGGAACTGGAAGAGCATGTTTTCCTTGCTAAAAACTTTCTCTTTAGTGATGCAAAATTGATGTGAGAAAGTCCACATCCGATGCCATCGCTCCATGTTGCACAATCCTGTGTGGATCCTACAGCTCCATACTGAGGCGATTTGCTAGCCCTCACCTTTTCTGACATAAAGTTAAACTTGAAAAAAAAATCCTGGATGAAACTGTGGATTTCTGTCCAGGAACAGCTCAAAATCAAAGCGAGCAGTTGTTGCTCCTCACTGCAATTTGTTGAGCCCAGCGGAGGATAGCAGGTGCAGCTGAAGAGAAAAGTTTCGGTTGCGTTCTGACTGGATCGCTCCACTCTTACATGTGAAAGTAGCTTTGAATTCCCATCAAAACTGCTGGTTTGAGTCAGGAGAAATCAACTGATCGGCCTCATGGTGTTCATGATGTTTCTTACAACCAATTACAACAATAAAAATCATTTCAGTGAAAAATTACACATTTTAAATTCTCTTCCAGCTTTGAGATGGTTGAGTTTCAGATTGTGCCAAAAGGGCTGCAACTCCACATGATAGATATTACTAATATTTTGTACAATCATATGTGCTTTCTCCCCAGGAGGTTAATGAAGTTCCTCTTATCTTTTATGAGGAAAACTATTTCAAGCAAATTTCCTCTCACTTTTGTAGTTTGTAAGGTTGTAAGTGCTAATCAGAATCAGCAAGACCCCACTGCAGTGACATACCGACAACTATTAAAGTAACACTACACACTTCGACGCATGCAGGGTAAGCATGTATATCAGTCTGCATATGAATAAAAACATTTTATTCCTATGTGCAGTCATGCAACATGACAAGCAGCAGGGCACAGCTGAGCCGCTCTGCTACTGCAGCACTGCAAATGTGCCTTGGCCATGTTTCCTCCTGGCTGATAGTGAGGCCAGGAGGGTTGAGTGCCCTGACTTTCCTAAAAGGGAAGTTACACACTTTTATCTGCCATCTCATCCATGATTCATCCTTTGACTTACTCTGTTCACTCTTTTGTGAAAATACCAGCATTTCTCTGTACTTGGGGGCAGCAGAGAGAGAGAGAGGGAGGAAGGAAGGATGGAGCTGCAGTATGTGATTGTGCAGAACGAAGAGAGTGAAAGTAGCCGGGAGTTCAGCGCTCGCTTTATTGCTATTCCAAACGTGGTGGCTGGTAACTTGTTTCAGTGTTGTCGAGATGAAAGCGGAGAGACATGAGAGAGACTGGTGCACATCTAAGGCTCGTACAAACACACATGTAGCGTACACGATTCCACAATGGGACCATTAGTCAGAGAAGCCTCCACAGGATTGGGAAACTTCACCTTGTCCGCTTCTAATCATCCTTGGCTGAGAAAGCCATAAACAAACATGTTTGTGCATCGCAAGACATCAGTTGTGCTGATACTTTCCAATTTCTCATTAGCCGATTACACAGCTGAAATATGCTAAAACCTATAATTTTTTCATGGTCGTGGAAAATAAAACTGGCTCTCCCTGAAGCCAAAGTGATGTCTCATGGCTGAAATTCTTTCGCCGTGGCTGTTACTCTGTGGTTTACTGTGTGGAAAATAAAGAAATGACAGGACAGTGTGTACTAGGTTTATTACGCCTCGTAAGTGCAGATGCATGGCTCACACTGTCACACAATTTTTTTTTTTTTTTTTTTTTTTTTTTTTACCTCATCAACTCCACCATTCACACAAGTGGTTTTGTCACCGCTGTGTGGCCGAGCGCTGTTCACACCCACAGAACTTAATATTACATGCTTTGCATGGAGAGCCAAAGGTTTTAAAAGATACCAAATATGTCCTGCTGAAAATGTGGATGATGCACAAAAAAATATAAATACTTTCTCTTGTAGCCATAAAAAAATGGCATCTAGGCATCTTCATTGGAATATTTAATTCAATGTAAGTGTAATGTCTTGTCATACAACACAGGATAAGAGTTTTATTTTCCTAACCTTGAGGCTTCTTAATTAAGTAATAATAAGGATTCTTATCCATATAGTTTAATATGTTGGTCTATGCGAGTGCAATATGTCCACAAAGATTAATCCATTACCTTAATCCATTAAATAGATGACACAATTTTGAGCAGCGACTCAAAGCTGAAAATTTGTTTTGAGGGATGCACAATAACACACGCTTATTTTGGTTTCACTTTTAATCACTTTTAGACCAATACCACCATATATACCACCATATACTGTGAAATTTCCCCACCGTGGGACTAATAAAGGAATATCTTATCTTATATATATAAAACTAGTATAAAACTAAAAAGGGGAAATTAAAGGGAAATTGGAATTCAGCAGTTCATATGTAAAACATCACATATAACAGGATTGCATTGAGTCACATGTCACCTATCAACCATTGCTGTCCATGATGCACTGGACAACTGTTGTGTGCAAATAACAGCTAAATATATAAAATATAGTATATATATATACATATATATATACGACGTATCAGCGTGAGTCAATTTAGTGACGCTATAAGTAAAAGTGAATAATCTGATGCAGTAGATGGCTTTCCAAGTGTTGGTTGCTCTGACACATGAAACTATATTTAGCCTTGCCTCTTTGTTCTAGTCTCGAAATAAAGTGTGTAGTTTGAGAAGAGTTAGCTAAGGAATTATTCAGAGGGCTGATTTTAAAAAGCAAGCAATGTAATCATGCCAGTGGCCACTACAAACACTAGTCTTCTGCAAGATATGATGTTGAGTAAAGCAGAGTAAAGCAGATGTTTTTGGTGATGGACAAATACATTTTTTATTTAAACACAAAATCAGTCAGGTGTGTTGGTGGTGAACTTATGGGTTCCTGCTTCAAAACATCACAGCACTCAATCACATGTCATTTCATCTCAGTTCTGTTGAGACAGCCGGAGCTCTAGACTACATTAAGAAACACAATCAGCTTTTCTAAAGTGTCGTTGCCCAGGAGCCCGGGGCCCCTGCTGTGGCCGCTACAGGGCATGTTCACACCTCCATAGGAGAGACGGTCCCTGATGTGATATGTAAGCGCTGTGGCAGGATTTCATGTTCCCTTTTTGTTTCCTCTTTACAAGAGCAGATGCAACAGCTGTCGGAGTCTTGCTTTTTACAGGGTTCTTGCTGAGATAATACCCTCAATCTTGCCCCATCATGATTTTGACAAAGAAATGCTCTCTCTTTCTCTTTTTCACCATCAAAAACTTACAAGGGATTGGTAACAAGTTGGCTGAGACAGATTTTGCTCTGCTGTGTCACTCGCAAGGAAGAGCTGTGTGCAGTGCTAATGCAGGACAGATGTGATATAAATACACAAAGGGAGGCTTTTACAAGTCACCACTGCACCGCATACAGGACTAATGTAGGATATAATGGCGACCACTGCAGACTCGCAGGAGAGGAGATGTGGTCGACTGTGCCGTCGCAGTGTCTCGGCAGGCTCTGATGTGGTGGCCTAACCCAGGCGTGATTGACAGAGCAGATGGTTTCTCCATTCACTGGAACTGATGTACTTATCTAATTTGAACAAGCTCCAGATCTACCCGTTGGCATTTTACCATTAATGCTCCTCTAGGCAGGCTGGAGGCTCGCCAAAGTGAAAGGTAAAATGCACACGCAGAAAAATATACAACCAAATGAAGGCGCATTAATTATTCAGGGCTTTCATTTCTCCCTGGGCTCGCTCAAGTGAGAACACTTCAAAGTATACTGTCACACACATGCACTTTAATAAAATCGCAGATGCACACATACACACACACACACATGCACGCACGAAATACACCTGGTGGAGCTCCGCTTGAGCTTCACTGGTCTTTAGTATTTATGACTACAGGGAGGAGGCGGTGTTGTGATGGACTTGTTCCAAGTTGCAAACAGCCCTCTAAACATCTGTGCAGTTGTGGTTTTCTTCTTAGATCTCTGCAAGTCAGCATCGGCAGAGGAAGAGAGCGAGAGAGTTTACGAATGCATTTCAAAGTGTTGCGCAGAAGAATGCGACCTATCTGTTATCAGTCCATGCACATCATACGGTGACATCTGCTCGGTCCAAGATGTCTTATCGTCAGCATCATCTACCGGGCCTGTTTTCTGAGATAAAAGTGCTGCAAGTGGAAAGGGTTTCTATATAATTTCCATTTTAGGATTCCATTCCTTTTCCAGTTTAAAATTTGATCAAACTTTTCCAAATCTCACTTTTCCAGATCTGAATCCCTCACAGGCCCTGCAGATCAAACTTTCATTAAAGTTTAATGTCAGTGTCTGGGAAAAGAGACGGTCAGCTAGGCCATTACAGTCTAAATCTGCATGTGTATCAGGCCTGTGTCAAATACTTGCATGTACTTTCCAAAAGTTTTGTACCATTCCCAAACTATTCAAAACCTTGAAATTACTAAATTCAGTTTCTATATTTTTTCCCTCCAACTTTCTATAAGGGTGTAGGAACTTTGAGCGGGGCCAGGCTGAAACATGAAATGAGCTCAAAAGAAACACGGCGAAGTGTGCTTGTGCAATGCAGAAAGATTAGTGTCCCTGAACTCCATTTGCAATACCATACTCTCTCTGTATTTCCACCTTGCACCAGTGTATTGCTACTCCACTGCAGCTCTCTCTAAATTATGGCATCGAATAGACCTCATGCATACCTTCTCTCCGAGGTAAAATGCAAAGTGAAAAGTCGGAAGTGGAAAAAGGGCGTTTTCTCTGCTGTTTCTGAGATTACCATCAGGACAGCAGCCGCGCAAGCGAAACAAGACGCGGTGACCTCATCACAACACATCTGTCTACCGTCTCCCGGGCAACAGCCTCACCTGAGATGTTTCTCTTGAATGTTATTATTGAGTAAACCAAACCACAAATGGTACCGCATGCATTCGTATGCCAGGTGTAATTTGGAATCAACCAGGAGTGCCCCATCTCTTCAGCTCTTTCCTCGCCTGTGGCTTGTGTAGACATTTCAATTATGTATCAGTCTGCAGTTCCTCTGGTCTTTGCTCTTTTAATATAATGCCCTCAAACTTCCACCGTGAATTGTGTTGTCTGTTTTGGTGCGAGAGGCACCGCGATGCTCCACGGCTGCCATTTGGAGAGTATAAGGTCGATCTTTCGCCAACAAAAGACGCAAAAAAAATCAACATTCCAGGCTGATGAAGTGAATGGTGTTTTACAAGGGCTCACCCGGGGATGAGCAGCAATACATTACAAGTAATACAAATGAGTAAAAAGGTCTTTTTTAAAGTAATAACTACATTCCACTTTCCCTTTTTACTGTTATACTAAAATATTTCAGCTGCATTTGCCTTTTATACCTTTACGAGGCTTTTATCTGCTCTGCTCTGAATGCAGGGTTGGAGGATTGTGCAAGAAACATGATTTCAACACAGGTGCCACATTGCCAACTGTGTGTTAGAGGAAAAAGAAATGCCTGATGAATTTCTCTCTTTTTTCTTTTTTCTTTTTTTTTTTTTTGAAAATGGCACGACAGCAGAAGAAAACCCACAGGATGCAGCATCCAGCAAAAATCCCAGGCCACACCTGGCCACACTGCTTTTACCCAAATCTAAAAAAGACAGCAGTTACATAATGAGGTCCTTCCTGTCATATATTTATTCCTTTTGTTTGTTTAGAAAGGCTTATCGGTTTAATTTAATTTTGGCCAGTCTGGTGCAGAGAAGGAAAAGGAGAAAGATAAGGACAGAGAGAAGGAATTTGGAGACAGACTGGGAGATTGATGATATCTCGGCTGCATATCGTTATTTGTTTGATTAGCCATGCTGCTTCCTAAATCATTAAAAAATGTTTTATCAACAAGTGCTTTTTTCATTTTTTCATTATTTCCACTGGCTCACGCACACCAAACATTATTAAAATGCCAAGTCATTTGTACATTGAGTGTCTTATTAACCAAGGACTTTTTGCTTGTTTATCAAATGATATTTTTTTTCACTTTTACTTGAGTGTTTTTCTTATCTGTGCCCTTTTACCTGAGTGTAGATTTCCAGTGGTCCACGCTCGTCTGGGCTCATCTTCCCGCTGGCTTTTTTCTTTACAGGGGGGGGGGCAGGTGTGTCTTCTGCAGGCAGTTTTTGTCTGGGTTGTGCAGCTTAAAGCACAGCACAAACAACCACATCTTTGGCTGAGCAGCGTTCGCATCAGCTTCTTCGCCACCATGCTGCTCTCTGTCAAAACACGCCGCGCTGAAGTTCAATAAAAAACTGTCTCTGTCCTTGCCACTGTTCAGCGATTTATTTATTTTTTTCCTATTGAGCAGTAACTCATTTTTGTTTCATTTTCGTGCCTGTCATCTGCAAAGTCACAGCTAAGTAATGCATCCTACTAATCTGTGTGTCATCCAAGTCTTGCAATTCGGGGAGCTTTTTCTCTCTCACTTTGCGTCTGCAGAGTTCAAACGCCAGATGATTCACCAAATGACTTCTCGAGGTGCGTGAGAAATCATCTTCCCTCCAAGAGGAACTCCAGTAGCCAGCTCTGTTCTTTTGTGACTGGTTCAGCGGTCAGCCATTAGCGAGCTGACTCATGTTATCCTCCTTAACAGAGAGGAGTCCTCTGTACTGAACTAGCCAAGAGAGTGAGTGCCGCCACCCTCTAACAGGGAGCAGGTGACAGTAGCGCCTCAGGGTCTAGCTGACCCATCTTACCGCTAATACTTACCGACAGACGGTCCTTTGCCACATCCAGCCGTCATGATCACAGACCACATGTCCCATCCAAATCCAATTTAACAAGGCTTTGCAAGGCAACCCGGAGTTACTCACAGGCACAAACCCACTGGAAACGTCAGTATTGTCGAACATGCCGTTTGTTTTCAGTGCACGCTTAAAAGATCAGCGTCAAACCACCTTGACAGAGTGAGCTCCAACCTTGGTTTGATTTAGGAGAATCAATAGACGACCAAGGTGGATGTTTTTGTTCGTCTGGGAAAGTGTCCATTGACCTGTTTTGAGGTAAAAAAAAAAAAAAAAAAAAAAGAAGAAGAAGAAGACAGCTTCCCCACACCCCAACACAACAGTACAATGAGTGATAAATGGAGGCGGATAGATACAGTTTGCAGGAAATAATTCCAGATGAAACTCGTCACCATCTGGATGAATGGAGTGCACCAGGTGTGAGTGGGAAAATATGTTGTTGTTTTTTTGTTTGTTTGTTAATTTGCTTTTAAAGCAGGGCTTCTGCCAAAAGGTAAGCCACAGGCAGCCAATAAATGAACCAAGCAACATCCAAAACATGAAACACACTGTAATATATAAAATCAAATTGGTATATTCCCTTGCAGACCACAGAGGTGTAACCCTTTGAAAACACCCTTTGAGCACATTTACTTGATTTCTTTCAAAACAGAACAAGAAAATTATCACAAATTCACTATCAATTGTACAAAAAAAATCAAAAATTAGTAAAAAAAAAAATGTAGAAAATGTCCAGAATATTTGATCAAAATAAATTACAATAAATGTACCATAAAACTGCCACAGAATTACCCCCCACCCCTCAAAAAATAAATAAATAAATAAATAAAAAATAAAATAAAAAAAAAAATAGTAAAAATAATTTAAATAAAAGGAAATTAAGGGAATTTTGTTCAGTGGGTGAAGTAAAACCTTTCAGAGAAAAAGCATAAAAAGGTTTTAAAGGGTTAATAATGCAGACTAAATATGAGTATGAAGAAAACATGATGCAGCGAGGTTACCTGTGGTGTTGATGGTGGTGAAATGCAGGTACCAGCACTTCTGACACCGTAAACCTGCCGCCTGCAGTGCAGCACAGAAGCAGGAGATTAAAGCGTGTCAGTTGTTGTATCCAGTGCATTTGGGCCCTTAAACCCAGGCAGGCTCAGCAAAGGCCTTCCAGCCAGTGGTCACTTACAGTTTGTTATGCAACCTAAAGCCGAAAAGCCACATGAGGTGATGCCGAGTTAAGGGTTTCATTCCAAAACTACGAAACCCGCCTCAGTGTGTGCTCCATGCGCAAATGTGTGCACATAGATTTGTAAAATTAACTCATGAATCCCATCTCTATATCCCTGGATTTGTAAACTAAACCTCAGATTCGCCATGCATTTTCTCAGATGACCTTCTTAGGCTAATATAGCATCAGCTACGTAAATCCAGTGTAACTAGATTTAAGTGTATTTATTGCTAATGCTATATAACACTATTTGTATTTTGTATACTTCAAAGCTTGTGCAGGAATATTGTGCTGTTCATTCTGCAGCTGCAGCCGGATACAGATTTGCAAATCCCAGGGTAAGTTATTGCTTAAAAATCAGAAGATATAGTTTATCTGATGGTATGGATTCGTAGTTTTATGGGATACAGTTTATGGATCTGTGCACACATATTTGTAAACTCGGAGTACAGATTTGCACATGGGTTTATTATTTCTACCATGTGACTCCACAGAGGTTTGATACAAAAACCAAAATATCCAGCTTTGATAGAAAAATTGTCACCTCATGCTCGCTGTTCAAGTTTGGCAAAACTGAAATTATTGTATCCTATAATTTTTTTTATCGTGGTTAATGAAGCACTTAAGAAAGTGATTAACTTCAGAAATAAGCAAAAGTGAGTTTCATGTCAGGAAGAAAATTTTCAGTATTCTTGTAGATGATGATGTTTCCAGGGGGAAAAAAATCCCTAACTTAAACTTAAAACTTAAACAATGGTTTTCCCTTAATTTTCACTTTAAGTAGCTTCATAGTTTTCTTTGTTCTGCTTAAATGTCACATACATTTTCTATATCTGCTGGTTGCAGTGCTTCACTAAAACTACATTCCAGCTTATACAGAAGGAAATAGTTACACCCAAGATGCCATTGAGTACGTTTACATGCACACCATATTCCGGTATTATTCGGAATATTCGCAATATTCCAGTTGCGCACGCGTCATGTAAACACGCACCGAACCCGATTAAGGTCATATTCCGGTTGGAGAAAATTCCGAATACCGTATTTCACCAATTAATCGCCCGGGTGTTTAATATGCAAAATCGACTTGGACCCCGGGCATTTAAAAGAACCAGGCGGCTATTCGCTGCAGGCCTTTATTTATTTTTGCACCAGGTCATTATCGTGATGACAGCTACTGTCCAACATATTTTCAGTCGGTCGATTTAATATTACGGTACACCCTTTTGTTCTAACGTTCGCTAGCGCTCTTATTTTGACAGAAAACGGAAGTGCCGCACTGTTATTGTGTGGCTAACTGTTTACTTCTGTAAAAATAAGGTGAGTAGCCTTATTTTGGGTTACCTACATATAATGCAAATAATCGCCCCGGCGGTTATTCGGGTGGGCGTTTAATACGCAAAATGTGTGCAGACCCCAGGCGTTTATAAGAACCAGGCGGCTATTTGCGGCCGGGCGATTAATTGGTGAAATACGGTAAGCCCCCTGGCATGTGCCTGTTCCAACCGGAATATTGGGGCATGTAAACACCTTAAGGGGCTTTCACATAGGACGCGGTTTGGGCGGCACGCAGCGCTGGGTGCCGCGCAGACTGGCGCAGAGTGGGCGCTGAGTACGGCGCTGAGTAGGGCGCACGCATGCGCGTTGTGCACGTATTTGGCAATGGTTGCTATGCGACCGATACAGACGCTGAGAAGTAGTTTTCCGTTCCGGCACACTTTTCTCTGGCGGACAGCACAGCAGCTTCGGATACACCATGTACCTGTCACCAAGTCAAAGATCTGCTCTGGCAGCAGTTCTTCTGAGGAGGACGAGGTGGAGGAGAAGACGAGCAAGCAAGAAGAGTTACCTGTTGTGTGTGTGACTTCACATGGGATTTTATAATAAATATATGACTATACCGCATTGTCTTTTCAAGAGTAGTGCATATCGCATGATGTCAATCATCTAGATTTCTAAATACATACACCTCCTGTCCGTTTAGAAAATAATTTGCTTCAGTTTACAACAGTATTGGTGTTTAATTGCAGAAAAAAGAAAAAAAAAATCGGCTATTGTGGAAAGGAAAAACATCATATCACTGACAATTTTTAAACACACCTGGTACTCCTAAACTGTGGGATATTTCTCTCCATGCCTGGGCTTTTTTGACAATATCACGGTATGCCTGCAGTCTATTGTCCCACAGCTCTGGACGCAGAGAGACAGCCACGATGATGCTCTCCATTTTTCTCATGCCTTTCTGCCAAAATCCGCCAATTTTTTCCGATTCCACTATTCTCTCCTATTGGGTGCGCCGAGGTGACGTCACAGGGCGCAGCGCCCAAGTTGAAATTTTCCAACTTGGGCGCAGCGCCCTGTCCAGCGGCAGCGCTCTGCTCTGCGCTGCGCCCTCCTCGGCGCAGAGCAGAGCGCCGTGGCGCCCAGCGACCACATACACAATGAATGGCTACGCCGCCGAGGTCGGCGCTGAGCGCCCGCTATGTGAAAGCCCCTTTAGTCGGGAAAATGCCCCGAACCGGAATATTCAGTCACGACTGCGCATGCTCGATTCGCAAGGAATTATGGGGCGTCTTTGTTGCTATGGTTACTGCAAGCGGGGAAAACAACATGGCGCACACTACAGCATGGCGAAAAGCAGCAAGAGCCAGGAGTCTGCAGTCTGCCTTCAGCTGATCAGAGACTTAAATATCATGGAGGATATCGATGGGAGAAAACACAGAAATAGCGACAGAAGAAGAAGAAGACTTCTTCTGTATTTCTGGCAGACCAGATGGCTATACGCGTACTGCTGCCCCCTGCGGCTGAGTGTCGCATTACGTAAGAGCGTGGAATACGCCGAAACACGGGGGCATGCCAAGTGACATGTAAACTGAATATTCCAGTTGCCGCAGCGCAGTTACCTTAACCGGAATATTGACCCGAACCGGAATATGGTGTGCATGTAAACGTAGTCAGTGTTTTACGGCTGCAGCATTACAGCGCAGGGAAAATAGTTCTACCTAGATTTCTTGTGCAAGACATGCAGAGGAGGCTGAAGTAGCTGCACCTCAAAATACCCGAGTTATGTGAGGACACAGATTGAAATCTTCCACATTATAATATATCCCTCAGTTTTCAGGTGTGCTGTCCTGCTGGGACTCAGGAGGAAAAAAATATACCTCCACTTGTCACCAGTGTGTGGCCTAGAGCGACGCCGCGCCCGGCTGGTGTACCATCGAATGTAATAGAAGATTTATGCCTGTGCGGTTGACAGGATGTGGAGAGACAGCCATTTAGGTAAGACCAGGGGCATGAAAACACAGCCTCGCTGACCCGGCCTGCTTATCACATGCACGCACGGACTCTCCCTCACACACACAAACAGACTGCGCACACACACCGACTCTGCCTGTGCCACACATCAAAGAGGAGTTAAAAAGCAGCGGGAAAAGTGCCCGTGCAATGCTGAAGTCACGGGTGTGAGGAGATTACGTGTTGTGAATTTAAATCTTTTGGAAGCAGCAGAATCTGTCACTTTCTCTCCTTTGCTGCGGGATTTACATACAAAGCTTTGAAACACATAAAAGGACGGACTCCCTCTTGGGAGAAGAGCTCGCATCCGTGGGGAAACTTACACACACACACACACACACTGAGCCACAAACACACACTCATGCATTTTAGGGTGAGAGCGATTTATCGGTTTACTGATATATTCGGCCGATGTCTGCCTGTTTTTGAATATCAGATGTAAGTTTGTCCATGCCTTCCCTCGATATGAAGGAGGCTCTTTGTTTACTTTTGTTTATTCTAACATTTCATTAAAAAGCCATTTAATTCTGAAGTGATTTCTTCTTTATTTCTTGCATGGCAGTATTCAAAATTAAGGGCATTGAGTATCAGCGAAAATGTTGCTATCAGCAGTTTCAGTTAAAAACATGTCAGTCGAACCCTAACGCATATGAACACACACACACACACACACACACACAGATTATGTACGTACATACACACAGCAGATTAGTGAGCCCCTGGGTGAACCCCATTTGAAAGTAAAACTATAACGTGCAAAGCATCAGATTATTATTAAAAGCTATAGAGTGGTGAATTAACTTCCTGTATTGAGGCTGACTAAACCAGATGCACTCTATGATCTCATTGCATGGCAATTCCAGCAGCTAGGCTGAGGTTTCATTTCAGCATGGTAATGGGTTTCTCGTGCAGGGGAAAAATGATAATCGCTCTCCAGTTATGGCACTCGGGGGAGGAAAATTATTTTTTATTTCTAGGGTAAATGTGTTTTACACATCACTAAATGACAGTCAGCCAGCTAATATTTCTTAGCATGATTGAGAGAGGCTTAGTGCGGGTGTGTGTGCATGCGTGCGTGTGCGTGTGTGTGTGTGTGTTTGTAAGTGAGAGAAAGAGAGAGAGAGGGAGAGCTGCTGTAGCTGGCAAAAAAAAGAAAAAAAAAAGTCTTACCTGGATGAGACACACCCAACAACGTATCAGAGTCACACACACAGTCACACGCCTTAGTCATGAGAAAACTGCTGTAAGCTTAAAGACACACACACACACACACAAACACACACACACACACACACACACATACAGAGTGAGTGAGCGAGTGAACTTTCCCAGGGGAATTCATCCAAATCAATCCTAGAGCTAGATGAGGTGGCATAGGTGTGTGTGTTTGTGTATATGTGTGTCTAACGTGTGTGTGTGCTTGTGAATGTCAGTGTAAGAAAACAGTAAGACTGTGTGTGTGTGTGTGTGTGTGTGTGTGTGTGTGTGTGTCTAAATGGACTCTGACAGGCGGTGCAGTGCAGCAGGGATGTGCCGTTACACTCGCCAGGACAGGCCACCTCTTCATCCTCTCATCTATCAGCGCCAAGCCCCCGACGACTGTAACTCGTCTTTCACGGCGCTCGTAAAACTCCTCAAAGTGGTACACAGTTTAAAATCAGAGATCAAGTAATACGACTTGTCCCCATCAGCGATTCTCCACATATATCAGTCCAATTAGAAACTGCTCTGTGTCGCCTGAAGACAGCACTGGGGTTTATTAGATGCCTGTGACCAGAATGCCTGATAATCACCCCCTCCAATGTCATCTGGACTCTATCTGGCAGAAATAAAGCGACTAGGAACTTGATGAATCAATGAATACATTAGCCTGGGGTTGGTCATGCTGATGATGACACAGAGTGTTCCCGCTGATTACACCACACAACATATCCATCTTAACAAGGTATTTTGTTTCATCTTTATTGTTTAAAATCTTGTTTTTCCACAAACAAGTGAAAATAATCTGCCAGTGGGATGAGATCATTCTCGCCGCTCTAGGAAGCAAAACAGTTTGGTTAAGGTCAGGACAAGGTCATGGTTGATGTTAGACACATTACTCCTATGTAATGTCACAGGAAATGAACAACATACCCCAAAAGGTGTTGACTGACCCGTCCGCCACCCCACCTTCCCTATTTGCTTTTTATTCAACGTCACGGCATGTGGTGCAGGATAGAAACATACTTCCAGCCAAAATGCATTACCTTGAAATTCGTGCTGACTGTCACAAAAAGTGCACAATTCATGTTCACGGACACAAATCTGTAGATTAAATTTCATGACTATTGCATGAAATATCAGGAGACAGGCCATGCCTACAAACAAGTGGGATTATCTCATCCCACAAGGCAGATTTTTCCCACTTGTTTTAAGAAAAACAAGATTTTAAGACCGAATGTGAGAGTAAAGTACAAGATGAAGATTTGTTTGCAGTGTAGGCCGGGTAGGTGGGTGAAAGATTTGGTTTGAGAGGTAAATTAGCTTCCTAACAAGGTGAGAGTAAAAAGATTACTATGACATACACACCCAGAAACACACCAACAACCAGACAGAAACACACATGCAGCTTGAAAGTCAGAAAGGCTGTAATTCCTTCATTTACATTGCAGGTCATAATAGCGGCACAACTCCATTAATCTTCCCCCCAATTTAATTAGTCTCTGTGATGACAGGAGGGTTCCTGGAGGAACTCACATTAAGCACAGAGAGTAATGATGATTCAGACTTGTGCAGAAGTGTTTAATAAGCACAAAGTGCAGCTTTGAACTTGCATAGTCATTGTGTGAGTCGACTATAGATGTACATGCAGAATTAGCTGGAGCAGCTGAGGCATTACAAAAAGCCATACAGCTGTATATCTGTTTTGGGGGGAATAAATGACCTGCTATTCCATGCTAACTATTTGAAAAATGCTGCTGACACCACCAATAAAACTGGTTATGACACAGAGATATCTAATTACTGAAAATGCATTTTATTTGGAGTTACTTTCATGCCAGCAGTAATTTTTTAGGGGTGTGATATTTACCAAATGGTGGATATTTCATATTGAAATGGAACTGTTCAGTTTGTTGATTATGAAAGCAGCACCAAATGCACCAGACTAAGCCAAAAAAAAAAAAAAAAAAAAAAAAAGAAAGCCTGTTGTTTACCTCACTTGACCCTGTGACTGTGAGGAGCACATGTCAAGAATCAATGTCATGTTGATGAGTGACTCAATTCAAATTTGTTTAAAAAAAGCACTTTAGCAAAGCGTGTTTGCAACACAGTGCTGCTGATATGCCAGCGACGCTAATTGAGGGCACTTAGAAAAATAATTGAGTGAGCTCACAAACTGTTGAGCTCATTTACTCGCATTCCAATTCAAGATGATTTGTGAATCAAATATGACAGGTGCTTGAAATTCAAGGTGACGAAGGGAACTTCAAACAAGCGCCGTTCATCTTTTAATTGACGCGCTAAACTCTTTGTGACAGATTCAATTCCTCAAGTCAAAGACAGACTCATTTACAAATGAAGCCACCAAGCTGCTTCCTCTACAGCGGTGTTGCTGCTACGGCGACCACATCTGTCCGGTCAACGTCAACATGCAGATTTTTGCAGGAAATTCGCAGGACAGAAAAGTTACACTGAATAATTATGTAAGATTAGTGTTTACAGGATGCATTCAGGTGTTATTATTTTCCACAGTTTGTTGCAATCTTGCATTTTGACTGGATGGGAGGCATCCTGATGAGCACCTAACTTGTGTTACATGAATCATGCTGCCCTATTTTGCTTTGCGGAGTCATTTTCTCAGCAGCAAATCATTAAAAAAAATAATTACATAATGGTATTGTGGTTTAATCACAATGATACACTCCAGGTTGTGCTATACTGTGCAATAGCCATGGGTGGCAGGTGTATTTATGTCTAGACTAATGTATTAAATGCACAAAATTGTTGTGTCTTAATTGCAAATTATTGGATGCAATGTTTTTGTATTACTTCAGATGGCTAAAGGTTTTCAGCTCATAAGATGTAACATGTCACTCTCATCCAGTGTGACTTCAATCGTGTACACTTTGCACTGGCTCGTTTGATTTATCCCCCGTACACCCATCTACCAGAACCCCACGAAGGCCAGTTTTCATTCCATTTGAACAAATTTAGGGGCCGTTCAGGTAGAGACGTGTGGAGGAACGCTTTGAGATCCATGTATTTCAAATGAACGATGAGGCTCCTAAGACTCTTTGGGTGTGGGGGAGCAATCTGATGCATCTGCATTTTTTGTCGCAGAGCGGAGGCACGGCGGAAAATGCAACAATCAGTAAAAATTTCTCTTGCATGCAACCCAGCTGCTGCCCACCTACGGTTTTCGTAGCAGTCAGATGTCATCCTAGTGTCTTTGGCGTGCATTGCATTTTTGTGTGTGAACAGCCACTTACAGGACCAATGATTAGGCCAAAATAAAATGTACTCTCACATGAGATGATTCAAAATAGTTTGTATTCTTAGAAAAAAAAATAATGTGCTACACATAATGAAGGTTGTGCTGTTTTGGTGGCTGCCATGTGTAGATTATGACTCGGCACAGCAGTATGGGGAATATAGAGGCTCCACTCAGCCTAGTCTCCGAGAAAAAATGTTTGCATTTTACGTTTCTGCAAGCCAAGGATATGTTTATATGTCATATTTTCAAGTTTGACTGAAAAATGCTGTGGTAGAGGGCAGGCAGGGTTGCAGACCAGGGGTTCAAGTCCAGGATCAAGCAGGAGTCATGTTTTTTTGTTTAGCAAATGTCAGATAGCCAACGTTTCGTAACCTTAACCATGACCTCTTCCTAACCTTTACAAAGTAGTTTTGGTGGCTAACGAAGATAATGAAGCAAACAAAAGTGGTGAATGAGCTAATGTTAGGTAGCATTCGCACATGCACGAACGTGGCATCGACGCAGGCTCCATCACATTGGCTTTAAGTCTAAATGTTCTTACGGTTCAGAAAAGCTGACATTCCAGTGTATTTGTTGGTTTGCAGAAACGTAAAAACGGGCAGCATTCTGCTCTGGCAGCTGGGTTGCTCCACTGCACCAAGCTCTGTCAATATAGACTTCCAAAAGCAGCGTCAAAATGGCTGTTCCAGAGGAAAATTGCTTATTGGAACAAAAATGGATTGGATAAAACTGAAGGGAGAACAAAGTAGACCTAATCACACTTGCCAAACAACTTGCCAACATATAAATTAGATTTGCAGGAAACAATACGCAGCAAATTTTTCGAAATGTTTAAAGCACGGGGATGACTGTCAGTAAGCATTCGTCTGAGAGTTTCTGGGCTGTGGTCTACTCAAACGTGTCCAAGAGAGAGCAGCTCCCAGCAGTAATACAGGCCAGTTAAAGGCCCTCTGTGCCCCAGGGAGAGGAGACACTGGCAAACATGTGTAAATTCAAATATTTAACCTATTTTTACGGGTTTGTTGGAATGCAGCACATTCTTCTCGGTGCAGGATGGGGGATCGGGATGTTTGGCCACTCTAGCGCCTGCTCTAGTGCCCCCATGTTGCAGGTATACAGTAGACATTCAAAACTATGACACAAATTTATTTCCCATTTTCAGTTTATGTTTGCTTCATCATTTTGAGAAAGGTTGCTAACGTGATTCATATAGTACTGCAAGTGTATTTCCTGTGATTCCATAAGTCATCTTGCGATCCCACCCAAAATGATTTCTCCTCCGCCTGTGGAGGGTTATTATCATATTAAGAACAAAGCTGAGAACCTTGCTTTGAAGAACTGGATGTCTAGATGCGCCAAAACACACAGAGCACCCAGACAACAGTCAGTGAGTAAGACAGCAGCTATGTAAAGATTGGACTCCTTTGGGATATTTGGCTTTCAGGCTTCCAGACAGAGGAATCTCTACTCCGCTCTTCATGAATAGACTTGTTTCCTCTAACCGCATAGTCCAACCACACAAACACAGATGCAACACGCACACACACACACACACATTTGCACAGACCAGCACTGCCCTGGCATGTTGGAACGCCGCCTACACTTGTCTGCACTACTCCTCACATGCATGTGTATGGACGCTTTTCACACCAACGTGCCAATATTCATGCAAAGTGTGTATGTACCCAAAGTCACACTGTTTGCTCAGTGCACAAATTCCACAGGTACATGCACACAGGGGGGTTTCAGAGGCTGCGGGAGAATACTTTCCATGCCACAGTGTCACATCCATTCAAACACAATGGGAACAACAAACATACCAGTGTGTCGACGGACTTGCAGTATCTTCCACCAAACCAGCGTTGGGGGGGAAAAAAAACACTTTTAAAAGTAAAGTTTCTTCACTGTGTGACTTTGTGCCGTTGCTCTGGGAGTCCATGGTGCTGCCAAGTGTGGGGTTGACCATTGTTTAAAAATGAAATACAAGACCACCACTCCGTTTTTAAGTCAGTAAACCGGTCTCACTGACATCCCCATTAGGTTGTGTTTTTGTCCCCCATGACTGAAGACTGGGGAAGGGACTTTGGATTGGGCTTCATCCGTCTGTCACGCGATTTCTGAGCTTCTTTTTGGCTGTTTTGGACAAAACTTGGGGGAATGATGGATTTTGACATTGGAGTCTGGTATTTGTTTGGCCCATCACATGCACCAGCACCAGGCAACCACTGCCCAAAGCTTCAATATCTCAGATGCCGCTTGGCCAAATTTGTTTAACCTTTGGGGAATTGATATGTTTTCACACTGATATCCAGCATCTGTATAATGACACAGACCAACGGGCCAAAGAGTCACCAAGCTTCAAGCAGCAATGTTTCAGACACCGCATATCCAAAAATATATACTGCATACATATCTCTGAAACTACCTGTATCCTCAGTGACACCTTGTGAATCTGTCCCTAATCTATGTTTCTGTTTTTACATCGCTTAGAAATTTGTTTTATTATTCATCCCATCTTTACAAGCTTGCACAAATTAATTTTTGCGTATTAACTTGTGCCTACAGATGGCACAATAAACTAATCTGGTTTGGCCAACAGTTGGCTGGGGTTGAGCTTTATTAATTATGTCTTCTCCCGGTATTGAGATTATTCACTCTTCATAATCTACCCCACAATGCAAGTCTTTTGCTTTTCGGTAACATCAAATAGAGGCATTTACAAGCTCAAAATCTGGCCTGATGGTGGCGCTAGAGAAAAAGCCACAGGGTCACCAAAATAAAAAGGGGTTCCTCCTCTTGGATGAATGTGCACAGCGAATTGAAAAGACTTAAACGGAAGATATTTGCGTGTTCACAGCCAGGATCTGCGGTGGCAGACGGGGCAAATCCGTATCATCCCCAACCTGTCACTTAGGGGACAGAATAAAAGTTGTGAAATTTTAATTTCAAAAGTAATTAAAAACAGATTACAGCAATGGGAAAACGGTGTGCTATCTTAAGGTACTAGTTTCAATAAAAATGAAGTAATCTGAGAATTGCCAGTACTACACTGAACACAGGGCCCCCCCAAAATGTGCACACAGACGGTATCGGCCTATCAAAAAACCATCATGGTCAAACCCTTGTCATAAAAAGAAGAGGGGATATAGATGCATGACACTGAAACGTGTGTATAAATGACATATCGCTTTTTTTTTTCTTTTTTTTTAAATCAGTGTGATACAGGAGTTCTTTGGCTAGCTTTTACAGATAAACTTCGCCAAAAAGGATCTTTACTGAAACATAATCTTGGAAGTCTTCGGATAACCTCAGCTTCTCTCTGCAGTGATAGATTTAGTGCTCTGGAGGACGTCAGTAACACACACACACACTCACACACACACACACACACACACACACACACACACACACACACACACAGATGCGCGCCCACACTGGGTTACACACACTGCCATCACCGAGATACTTGTTTACCTTCACAGGGTGCAGAGCCAAAATAAAATTATACAAAATAACATGATGAATTATTATTTGCACAGCTGCACGTATGGTGAAAAAGAGGAAGGCCTTCAAGAAGCAAGGAAGTGCAGAAACAGAGAGAGATGGAGATGGAGGCAGAGGGAGAGAGAGGAAGACAATTAGATGCTGAGATGATCAACGTTTGGGTGGTTTTCAGAGCAGCTGCTCAGCCTGTTCTCTGATCTGTCATGGCACCGCCAGCTGTTGCCCCAACGTCTGATTGATTAGTGAGCGTGTGTGTGTGTGTGTGTGTGTGTGCATATGCTCTCGTACCCATGTGTGTTTCCTCTATGCGGTCTTCCTATACCCTTGAGAGAGCGAGAGCGAGAGAGCGAGAGAGTGTGTGTAGACACGTGGTGTGATGAAGCATCTTCTCGGTCGCCACAGCCTCTTCAAAGAAATTCCCAAACTCCTGGGATTAGCGAGGAGTGTTTAAGTATTCGCACATTCCCTCCTCTCTCTCCCTCCAGGTCTGTCAGTGTCGAACCCTCAAGGAGATCGCTTCCTCGTCGTGCCCCATTGGTATTCAAGTACTCTCGTCTGTTGCCAAATTACACTGTAAAAGTAATCTCTTTTTTTTTTCCTCCCATTTGCCTCTCTCTCTCTCTCTCTCTCTCTCTCTCTCTCTCTCTGTGCTGCGTCTTTCTATCTCTCGCCTGCTGTTTCTGAGACCTCCTCTTCCTCCTCAGCCTCTCTTTACACACCTATACACACACCTATCATCAAAAATCAGCCAACATAGTACATGCCAGATGGGAGCGTATTATGAGGAGGCATGATGAAATTGAAAATTGCTTCCCCCACCTCCCTCTGCCAACTTTCTCTATTTTTTTTTTCGCAGCATTTTCATTGGGCGCTGTTTTATAGATGTGTCCGGCGACTGAAATTAATACCCTTTGATTCAGCTGACAGAACGAGCAATCAAGTGTCTGACAGTGTGAGGCTTTTTTTAGATTTGGATGTGGAAAAATCTGCCAGGAGCTGCAGAGATTCAGTGACACCTCAGGCTTGACAAGACATTCTTAATATGTAAATATGTCGCAACAAAGTAATCAAAAATATATCGATGTTTCTGTTCATGAATGATTTTCCATTTGCTTTTTCTCAAACAAGTTTAAAAAAAAAAATCTGCCAGTGGGATGACACAAATCCTCTTGTTTCCGATGCTAAACAACTTGTTTCCAGAATTTTTTTTTTTTTTTTTCAGTCAAGTGTGATTTCCTTGATGCCACTGTGCTGATCTGCCTTTTTCTGCCTTGTTTCATATCAACATATTCATACTTGCTCCCAGAAAAATCCAAGTGAAACTGCAGTGGAAACAAACGGCATTATCTCGTCCCGGCGGCAGATTTTAACTTGTTTTGAGAAAAACAAGATGTGAAACTAAACGACATATCGGAACGCGGTATACTTTGTGACCAGCAATAATCTGTCAAGAAACAATTGACACAAGAAGCAGGAAAATAATAATTTGCTCAAACTGTCCCACAGAACTAATTCTTTGGCTGAAATAACTGGAATGTGTAATTGCATGGGATTAATATTATTGGCGGACCACGCGTCGTGAAAAATTTACAGACTAGGATTTTGCAGTGGAGTTCTCCGTCTGCCAACACAGACAAGATTGTCATGCATTTGAACATTTTTCAGATTCGAGCTGTTTTTCCCTTCTGTTTTGTTCTCTCAGGGTGATCCGTTGCAGTAGACGGGTACTACACGCAATTAGTCGTCATTTTAAAACGATATCCCGTGTCCACCAAGGGAGAAATCACGCCTAACAAATATTCTGCGGAGTGTGTACCCACGAGACGAGCACACAGAGCTTTGTTGACATATTCTATTTTAAAAGCCCTCCCTCTGCCTTGTGTTGGCTCTCCCTCTGCAGCATAATGGATCGCAGGCTGAAACTGTACATTTATATGCATGAGCTGAGCTAATTTACTTTGAAGCAAGGCTAGCACAGTTGTTTGTACGAGTAGATTACTTTCTTATTTGATGTTCCCATGCAAAGTGATGTATGCAAATCAGAGAGCTGCACCATGAAAAAAAAAAAAAGGAGCCTTCGTTTTAAGTAATTACGCCCATTTATACTTAACCTAATTGAAACCAGATTCTTTTAATATCAGCTGGTGATTATTGAAAGTTTAACGGCACTGTTGCAGCCTTGGAGGAGCTGGCGCAGACGCCTGTGGTGAGGGAGGCCCTTCGTATTATTTCCCGATCCCACAAGGCGCTATTGTCCTCCGTAATAATGACAGCGCTGTGCATGAAACAGATGGGCATGGTGTCGACTGCAGTAGTTTCGCAAAGCCTCAACTTGTGGCCACAAAAAAGCGTCGACTGCAGTGCATCAGATTACCGGAGCTCGCTCTCCAGCTCCAGCCCTTCTTTGCATTTCTCCGTCTGAGAAACCACAGGCCATTCTGCTCTCTCGCTCTCCCTCCCTCCACCTCTTACTCACCTCTCCCTCCTTTTCTTCTCCCGACCCTCTCATTCCCTATTCTTCTTCTGTCTTACAAAGCTTCCTACAGCTCCATTTCCCTGCCCTTTTCTCCTCGCTCATTCTCTCTCCATCACCCCTTAATTTCCCTCCTCATTCCTCTCTTCCTTCTCTCTCTCTCTCTCTCTCTCATTTCCCGCCCTCCCTCTCTCTCTCTGTCTCCCTCATTCTCTCTTTATTCTTCAGAGGGGAGCAGCTCTGAGCCAGATCATTAATTTATGCCAGTAGTGGTGCCTCTGCAGTAAAAACAGGTAGCACAGGCAGCCGGAAGATTTATTACATCTCTCTCTGTAAATACCATTAAGTGGGTGAGCGTCTGTGTATGTCTGTGTTATTTTCTGTCTGTATTTATGTGTGTTCCTGTGCGTCTGCGTTCATTCGCGCGCGTGTGTGTGTACCAGGTCTGTTTCCTTGTTTGCTGTTTAGCTGACAACTTGTTCTGCGAGCGTGCCCCGTGTCATCACGCGGTTGCTTTGCATGTTGCATCACTGGGTCTGTTTAAACGGGGGGAACATGGCTCTGCCAGCCGGGAGCAACAGGAGCGTTACAACCTACAGCTACAGAGTTTCGCTCCAAAATGACACATCCACCGGTCTTAAAATTGCCATCTGCTCGAGCAAAATTAAAACAAATCGCAGCATTTTTTTTTAAAGCAACAGTGCACCCAATATACAAAAAAAAAAAGATATTTTTCCACTCAGCGAGTTAGTATCTATGTGCTTTGGCCAGTTTCCAGTCTGGCTCCCTTCATTCCACTACAGTGAGGCTGGATGGGTTTTGTTTTGTTTTGTGGGGCTCAAAACTGGAAAAAAAAAAAATGTTCATGTCAAAAGGAGAATCGCAACAGCAACAGCTTGTGAGCCATTTCCTGCCACAAACTATATCTTTCCTCTCGCAAATACAAATTAGAGGTGGAGGGATGCACTTTGCCGGCGGTCTTCATCAGGAAGTCTTGCTCAGTCACACAGACGGCACTGAGGGAGCGCTCTCCTCCTTCAAGGACAATTACGCGTTAAATCCAACGAGGTGGCGTTGCATTGTGGGCCAAATCATTTGAAGTAGTCGGTACAAATTGAATAGGCTGATGAAGTCTGTTAGCACAATGGTTTTCAAAGTGGGGTCCAGGGACCAGCACCAAGAGCTCCTCAGCAAAATGAGGAACGGTTAAATTTCACTATAATTTAATTCATGAGATTTGTAACAATACAACACAATGTATAAGGGATTATTCCAATGTTATGTTTAACTGTGACCACTTTGAATCCATTTGTGAGTGTTGAAGTATCATTGAACTATGACTTAAGACTTAATATACATCATAATATCTTTTCATAGTAAGGTCCTTAGTGCAAAATCACTTAAAATGGGCACTTGCGGCTTATTTAAGGTCAACTTGGGGGTCCAGAAGATTGAAAAACTTTGAAATAACCTGAGTTAGACAATGACATTTAACCGGCGCTCCATTATAACTTGGACCACTTTCAGCTTTTTTCATGGACTGGGTTGCAGTACTTTGGATAGATCCATTTGTAGAACGCACAAAAATGCATGGGATATTGTTCTTTTATTTTATGAATCAAAAACGCTCATGTGGGCAGACCTGTAAACACGGGAGAGATGCTGTGGTATCAAAATAAAACCAGAGGGAGACCCAGCGGTGAGTCTGGGGGCTCAGTGAAGAATTTACACCCACAGATGTGAGCGATCCCTGGGGGACGGGGTGAGGCGCGCTGGGTGGCTGAGACAGATGAGCAGCTGGGAGTGAGAGGCGAGGCGGGCTGAAGCCGAGGATAAGAGGGTGAAAAGGAGCTGGGAAATGAAGCGCTAGATGGAAAATAAAGGCGAGCTTCAGGGTTTAGAGTCGGAAGGAGGTGACTGATGAGGAGAGACAGTGTAGCCTTGCATAACCAGAACACTTCCCCTGCTCTTTCTTTCCGTTTTCTGCCAGTGATGAGGTGGAACGGGCGAGCCTGTCCTTATGGTGCTCATGTAGGACCAGGCATGCATAACCACAAAAAATCTCCATCTTAACAAGCCTCTTTGTGCTAAAAAATCATGTTTTTCTTAAAACAGGTGAAAAAATCTGCCGGTGAGATGAGATAATCCCACTCGTTTCCAATGTTAATTGATTTGCTTCCAGAAATTTCTTGAATCAAGCGTCATTCTCTTGATCCTCATGAGTTGATCTGTCTTATCCCGCCTTGATTCAACATACTTTTTTTATATTTGTTGCTAGAAAAATTCTTCAAACAAGTGAAACTGCATTGAAAACAAGTGACTGTATCATACCCCTGACAGATTTTTTTTTTTCACTCCTTTTAGGAAAATCAAGATTTTGACACCGAGTCTGAGGCTTAATGGCTGTTTGCTGGCAGAATGAGTGAGATTCACACCGGGAGTTCCTGCCCTGCTCTATGTAAACACATAGTAAACGTCCACTATATCCAATTGACTCTGACCATCTTGGTTGTAATTACAACAAATGAGATCATGTGTAAAGATCACTCGGTAGTTCCTGTTCTGTATCACGCTGCTGGCATTGTTTAGCGGAATGTTCCCTAAATTTAAATTCCACATTTCCATAAACACCGTTGCTTCTTGCTTGCAAAGGATGAGTTGCTATCTGTCCCCCCCTCCCGTGTTGCTGCCTCACATGTTTGTTCTCTCTTTTACTTTACAGAGGAGAATAAACATGTTGGAAGAGCAGTCAGGGCCGGCACTGGAGGAGACTTTTTCATGTCCACGAATCAGTGAGGAGGTTATCAGGCCAGAGCGTGGGCCGGGGGGGGGTTAATGCGGTCCCCCTCGGAATGCAGGTCCGTGGGACGGGGGGGGGGGGGGGGGGGGGGGGGGGGGGGGGGGAGCGGGCCTCTTTTGCTAGGGCGGGCAACACCAAAGGCAGACACCGCCACTGCTTCCGCCTCCTCTTCCTCTCCTCCCAGTCAGCACACACACACACGAGTCGCGGACACCCCTCCTAAACATGCGCTCGCCTTGTTTACAACGGACTCGGAACTGTTGGGGAGGTGTGTAATCAAAACAAACCACTCCTGTCTTGACCCTTTCACAGGTTGCTGGGCCTCTGATTGGGCCCTGGCCTGTCTCTCTGACTTGAAAAATAAAAAAAACAAAACATAAAAAAGATCAGACTGGTGAGGCCAGTCGGGACCGGACCGACAGCGTGATGTGGCCTTGGCCGGCGACCTGTTTTAAAAAAAAAAAAAAAAAAAAAAATTAAATTAAAAAAAAATAAGACGGGCAGGCCACCGGGCCAGTGACAGGCCGGCGCTTCGGGAAATCTCCCGGTTTTCCCGATGTACAGTCCGGGCCTGGAAGAGATTTTCCCACAGGCCTGTCACCCCCTTGCTATGTTAACCAGAAACTCTGAATGTTTTACGTCTGTTTGCGCTGGCAGAACAGTGCCTCCCTCCTGACGAGTGCCATAAAATGTGTGAAAACACTTGATTCGAGAAAATAGCATTGGAAACAAGAGGAATTATTTCATCTCAGTGGCAGATTTTTTTTTTTCATAGTTGTAATGGAACAAGGAAAGGAGGAACTTAAAGGTCACTGATGAGCGAATGGTTAGAAGAGTTAGAAGTTAGAAGAACTGCGGAGAAAAAGGATGAATCACTGGATGGATGGATGGATGGATGGAGTACAAGCAATGGAAGTATAACAAGATGGCACGAATATGTGCGATGTGAACAAAGGCGGGGATCAGAAATGTTTAAATGCGGCGCCGGGTGCATGGAGGGAGAGCACCTTGAGCCTTGAGGGAAGGTCAGGAAACGGGGATGAAAGACGGACAGATCAATCCGTGGACCGAGCCTTTTTCCTTCTTCAAGAACCAGAGAGGACAAGGACACTACGATTTTCATTTCAATTTAGTTTCCTTTAATTTTCACAGATGTTGAGCTTCACTTCTGGTTTTTAGTAGTTTTGGCAGCAGCTATCTCTTTTGTTTGTTTGTTTTTTTAATTATCATGAAATAAAAATGCCACAAATTCTTTTTACCATGCACTATAAACAAGACAAAAAAAAATTAAATCATTTACATTTTATTTTAGTTTAGTAGACAAGATAGTTTTTTAAATTTAGTTTTAGCTTTTCTTTAGAAAGTTATTTTTTCTCTTTTTTTTTTTTTTTAGCACTGGTAGTATCCATTGTAGTGTTAGTTTTTAGTTTCTGTTAACCATGGAGAAGAAGGAGTGAAATGAAAAAAGCAGAAAAGAGAGGAGTGTGCTGCAGAGAGAGGGGAATCAGACGCGTAAACAGTAGCAGAGTAAATAGGAGGTAAAACGCGAACATGAAAAGGGTGCAGAGACAAAGTGAGAGCTAAATTAAAATGTAGTAGCGATGCAGACAGGTGAGAGGAAGAGGACGAAAGGGTGAAGGCTAAACCATGACAGAGCCTCTGGGCCGGGCTAATTAGCGGCAGCACGAGGCCTTGAAGCCTCGGAGTGGGATGACATTGTGACAGCAAAAATTGTGCTTTTTCCTGTTCTCTATGCCCACACATTCACACACCTCTCTGCTGTGTGTGTGTGATGTCGAATATCAAAGGAAACCAAAAGAATGAGATATATAATAGCTAACAGCGCTAACAGAGTCCAGCGTCCTGTCATTTCGCCTCATATTCAGTTAAAATCTCATTTTTCCTCAAACAAGTGAAGCAATCTGCAGGTGAGATCATCTCGTGCAACTTGTTTCCAGAATTTTCTTGAATCAAGTGTCATTTTCTTGATAGTTAGTGGGCTGATCTGCCTTATCCTGCCTTGTTTCAACAGATTTATTCTTGTGAAGTGAAACCGCCCTGGAAATGAGTGGGATTATCTTATTCCAGTGGCAGATTTGTTTCCCCACTTGTTTTAAAACTAAGAAAGATTTGGGGTGTCATTTGGGTGTAGCCAAGAATGGAAAATGCCTGAAAGTTTCAACCCCTAGAGGGCAGTGCAGCAGAAATTTAACGCTGGTGTTGAGTCACTCTTTACAGCTTAAAATGACGTGGTGGGCAAACCTTTTGAATCGAGTTTTTGGACAGAGTTTTGAAGACCAGGTGAGGGAGCTGCATTCAAACTTTACAATTTATTACACCCATTCATAAACAACTGCACAATAAACAACGGCTGTTTCGTTTTCTCGACACATTTCAGATTCTACACCAGTGCATATAGCTTCAAAATACGTTAAATTATAGCACAATACTTTCCACACAATCCGTTTTCCAAACATGTATTCAGCAGTATGATTGGATCCGGTTAGAAATTATGGTTTATGTACAAGCGCCAGATTAAATTGTCTCACAGGCCGGTCTCGGTCCCTGGGCCTCAGTTTGCCTGTGACTGATGGAGCGCTCACTCACTGCAGTTTGGTAGACAACTGTCTCTGTCTCCGAGGATTTGGTTTGTCACTTCCTGTGAGTGCAGAAGTTTACCAGACTCGAGCATTTCATTCGGGGGAAATATGTGTGTGTTGACAATATGACAATTAGAAAGATCGGGACACTCTCCTCTCCTGGAGCTTCACTTTGTGATTTAGGCAGATGAGACAGGTGGATTTTTCCATTTTAAAAAAATCATGCATAGTGCAGCTTTAAATTGACTAAAAAACTAGCTACTCTCTGTCTCTTTCAAAAGCACACAGACAAAAGTTTGGCAATTATGTTCATTTTCACCCATTAGGGTACAGCTATTACTTGACAGCTTGCGCGCGTTCTCTGTCGCTCAAACCCGCACAGGCACACTCACGCTGCGATGCGTCGAGTTTGCTGCATTTTCTCACTTCTTGGCTCGTATCTTCGCGAGCTTGAGAGCTACTTTGCCTCATTACTTCACAACTCAGGCACACACTTCGCTCACCAAAACACAAATTGGTGGTCTGATGGATTTAAAGTCTCCCGGCCCCGTATGTGAGCGCAGATGAAGTGTCCCTCTGCGAACCGAGACATGAAGTGTTTTCCCCAAGAGACAAACTGAACACACACACACACACACACACACACACACACACGTACACAGAGGCACACACTGCCAGGATTGAGGCTTATCATTATTCCTTATCATTATGCAGGCCTCCTCAACCCTTGAGGAGAGAATTAGTGTGATAAGAGTCTAGAAAATGTGTGCTCCATGTGCTTGCGTAGGTGTGTGTGTGCATGTGCATGATTGTGTATGTGTGAGTGAAAGATTAAGTGTGCGTCTACATGCCAGTGTCTGAATCGGACTTGGTTTACCTGGTAAAATGGGAGTAAAAACTTTTTTTTTTTTTTTTATAGAAAGCTGGCACACTCTGATTAACCTGCTGCACATGTGAGACTCAGTGGACTCACTTTCATGCATCACTTTCAAAAGTCTTTCTCTTTTTCTGTGTTTCTGCGTGGTCTGCAACTTCAAGCAAGCCACACAGGGGTGTGTCTCTCGCTCTCCTGCCTTTTTTTTGACTCATGGACACATGGATTTCAACACATGGCAGCATTCAGCATTGCGGGAGAGGTGATGTGAAGAAGAAAGTGGTAGGGGGAGAGCCGAGTCTGGACCACAGTGATAGGTGGCACAGGAAGGTGGTGTAATGTGAAACCAGAAAGAGCATGAGACATCTTAGTAATCCAGGAAATAATGGTCCAAATAACGCAACAATGAAAACAAATGTTCAAAAAAACATTTGGCATTGTCCTTACAAATACTGATTTTTTTTTTTTTTTTATATATAATCATATTAAGGTTTTCAAATGGTCTATTTTAACCTTGCATTAGGGACTATCAAATCAAACACAGGAGATCAGAGGGCCTGTGTTTCACAAACAGATTTCATTTCACTTACTCATGTAAAATTAATGTGTGAGAAAAATACATAGAGGTAGAAATGCATATTTATTGACACATGTAAGTATCTCCTCTTAAGGCATTCACCAGATAGCAGCATATTGCAGAACTCATTTCATACGTTTCTCTGCTTTTCACGGGTGGAAGAGCACATTATCAGTCATCACACTGGTGTCTGAAGGTAAAGAGGACTACAACATTTACTGAGCCACTTCTGTAGCAGCAGAAGTATTGAAATCTTGTTTTAATGTGAACCAAAGCCCTTTCAGCGCATTTAAATATTCATATCTTTGTTGATATATTAAAAGCATTTTCTGAATGTGCTTTGGAGCGCACGTTGCCTTCAGATGTGGTGGGGTTGTTTTGATGAAGAGCAGAGATCCTTTTCATAAACAGTTCTTCTTCCCCCAGGGCTTTGTGCTTAACAGTGGAAGGGAACATGAAGGCCTGGTGGATCAAGGGCACCTCCTCCACAGGTCACCCCAGGACTGGGTACCATGCCTGGGGGAAGATCTGTGCTGGGAAAGGGGGCTGCCCTGAAGCCTCCTGGAGCTCTGGCACACTAAAACCTCTGTCTGCCTCTGTCTCTTTGTCTCCGTCTCCCTCGCTGAATTATACATCAGAGGAAGACCATACTCTCCTGGTTCTTTGGCTCAGGGCAAATCACATCAGCACAATCCAGGCGAGGAGGCCTGTCTGTGGGCATAAACGAGTCTGTCAGGTCCCCTTGGTTTTATCTCAGCCCATGAGGTAACACAGAGGACATCCACACTACCCTATACAAGCCCTGCAAAGAGTAAGAGAAGTGGCAAGAGTGGAAGTGGAGGGTAAACAAAGCGGAGCAGGTGAAGTGTGTTGGTACAGCAGAGCCTGGAAAGTCTGTCACCTCGAGCCTGGAGGTGGACCAAAGGGAAAAAGATGGCATATAAAAAGAGAGATGTGAGAGTTTAGCAGGGGGAAAACAAAACAGATGGGAGAGAGGAGGGAAGTTTCACTCGCAACTTGCAAGCTTCTGAGCACAAACACACTCACCAGCATCTGAGGGAGATTAAAAGATCAGGGGGACAAACCAGAAAATGAAGGTCAAATTGAAAGGAGAAATGGAAACAGCACCGCCGAGGTCAAGAATCGTCCAAATGCTTCAAATATACACCACATAAATTTCGACAGCTTTGCAGGATATCGGTGACTTTTCCCCAAATGAGAACAACACAGTGGAAAGTACATTACCAATCGTTGGCATACTGAGAGCACATCTCCATGCAGTGAGTCAGGTTTGGCAGGCTCGCATTCAGGACTTGAGGGAAAACAGTGAATTTACATCTTTCTCTGGGTCTTTGGGCACTTGTCAAAATGCACAGAAATACTCTCTGCATTCACTGAAAAACAGTCCGTTAGCGTTGTTAGTGCTCCTTTTCCTTAACCAGCGGGTGCTACTCGCTCCGTATCTTGTGGACAGTGCCAGACCACAGATTGATTTCAATCAGTGGATGAAGGCAGTTGCTATCTCTTTAGCCTGTAAATGGCACTGGCCTGCTCACTGATTTCAATCAATGGGTGCAGGTAGTCACTAACCCTTCACGTGGATGGTGCCACTCATTGATTTCAGTGCAAGTCTCTTTTAAGTCTAGCATAGTTTCACCGGTATGTCGCTTTGCACAGAAAACTTTGGCCAAACTTTGACTAAAATTCATGTCTGGGCATCAAATCTGAGTAAAAAAAAAAAAAAAAAAAATGAGTTGATTCTCCGAGCAGCAGCCGTAAGACTTTGCATTTGCAGTGTTAGATTTGCACATTTTCCAACACCTTATCACTTTTCTGATAAGTCTGACTCTAGGTTTTCGGTCTCAGTAACTGTGAGCAGGTGCTCAGCTTTCAGATTTTTCCAAGTCTGTCACGTACTGTTTTTCTTGAGTGAGGCAGCCTTATAGCTTCTCTCTCTGCTCTAATAAAGATATGCCTTTCTTGTCTCACTCCCTGGCAGGAACTCTCTCTGCCCCATACAATTTCAAAGGCAGGCGAAAAGCACAATGACAGTCACTCTCTTTTATTTCCTTTCTTTCTCTTTTGTTTCCATGTATGTGTCTTTTTTCAAATCCTTCTGTCTGATACCCTGCTGCAGTCTAACCAGTGGATGTCTGACTAGTTTTGACCAATTTCAAATCCCAGACCCCAAGTCTGCCAGAAGAAAGGAATCCATTGTTTCTGTTGCTGCGTTGGGCCGGCTTTACACAATGCAACTTTTGTGCTACTGGTTTCAGGTTCCAGATGAAAGTTTTACTGTCGGTGCATCATCAAACTCATCCTCAAGTCACTCCAAGTGATGACGTGGACCCATGATTCATGATTTTTACTGCATGATTCTCCAACAAAACTTTATTTATACCCTGCAAGACAAAGCACATATACCGTATTTTCCCCAATTAATCGCCCGGCCGCAAATAGCCGCCTGGTTCTTTTAAACGCCTGGGGTCTGCACCCATTTTGCGTATTAAACGCCCACCCGAATAACCACCGGGGAAATTATTTGCATTATATTGAGGTAACCCAAAATAAGGCTATTCACCTTATTTTTGCAGAAGTAAACAGTTAGCCGCACAATAACTGTGCAGCACTTCCGTTTTCTGTCAAAATAAGAGAGCTAGCTAACGTTAGAGGAAAAAAAAAGGGTGTACCGTAATCTTAAATCGACCGACTGTAAATATGTTGGACGGTAACTGTCATCACGATGATGGCCTGGTGCAGGTCTGTGCAAAAATAAAGGCCTGCAGCGAATAGCCGCCTGGTTCTTTTAAACGCCTGGGGTCCAAGTTGATTTTGCGTATTAAACACGGGGGCGATTAATTGGGGAAATACGATAATCCATTTTCTGGTTTTCGATCTAATTTCTAACATCCTTCTGGAGTCGGAGCTGTCGCCACAAAAATCCAGAGGTGTCTTTCTGCATCTTTTTTTTTTTTTTTTGTATCTTTGTTGTTGTCGTGAATGTTTTTGAGGAACCGCCCTCACCTCTGAAGTTCAAGGAGAGCAGATAAGGCTTTTCAGAAAGGTCTATAAGCCCCCGGTCTGCAATTTATACCACACTGCAGCACTCTCAAAGTGCACGAGTCAACATGGCTTGCATTCCCTATAGATTCAATATAGCCGAGTCCACTCCGTCTTTGCCCATGTGGACTATTTCGACTCAACCTCACAGAGCCCATAGGGACCGTGGGCCATGTTGACTCAGCTGTTCTGCGGTGGCTTGAGGGTCGCACAAATTGTGGACTGAGACTTGAACTCCCGGGCTGAAAAAAAAAAAAAAAAAAAAGCACACCTTCATGTTGCCATACACACAAGACATTCACCCGTGCACCAGTGTATTGAATCTAAACGCCCGGGGTTATCAGATGCCCTTGCAACAATGCTGGATGACATTTGCTTTTTGAAGTCTATAAACCAGTCTATAGAAGTCAGATGCTGCAACTATACGTGCGCTGCATGTGTGTGTGTGTGTGTGTGTAGCGCTGTGTGTGTGCATTTCAGTGTTGGTATGGACTAACTAAGGTGAAAACAGATCAATGTCAACAGCCAAATGAGCCGGAAAATGACACTATAAGGAAATGGACCAATTTTTTCAGGTTGTACACACCATTCACAAGGTTTTCCCACATCACATTATTCGATCCAATTGTATTTTTTATGCGCGATTTGACACTGATTTGTTAATTGAGTGCTATGATTGGAGCTACCGTGAACCAAATGCGGATAATAGAGCTGGGGATTGTGAATAGATACGACTGGTTGGATAAACAACAGGAACGTCCAGTCAAATTAAAACTGAATAGGACGATGATTTCCATGCCTAAGAAGTTTCAGTCACGGTTTCTGTCTCTCGTTTTTTCTCTCGGGGCCCGAAAAAATTCAAATTCGCGTAATCGGCAGCGAACTGGTGGACAAGTGAGCTGAATTTCATTTGCGACATCATCTCGTTTTGTCTTTTTCCCGAGCCGCCTATGGAATCGATGGTGATTAATTCAGTATTGAGGAGCAAGAGGCGGCGGTGGGGGCATTTGATTCATCGTTAGAAATTGATCTTGAGTTGCCAGTGACAGTGAGGGGAGGTTGGTGTGTGTGTGTGTGTGTGTGTGTGTGTTTGTGTGACAGGGGATTATGAGGAAAAAGTAATGTTGGCTTGTTTTAGAAAAAAGAAAAACGTTACAAAGCCGGCTCATGTTTTGCGCTGCTTGAACGGGAAAATTAACTGTAAGAGGTTAAAGTTTATTTGAATCTGTTTTGTTTGTTTCTATCCCTCGGGATGTTGTAGCGGGATGTTTGGATAAAGGCATCCACCAAATGTCACATCATATGTTAATTCTTTTGAGCCTGACATTTAAAGCCAAGACATTTTTTTTTACACATCAGACAAATTAAAGCGAGCACCAAGTGTTTTTCAAGAGATTTCAAATGAGTAATTGACCTGAGCCTGGAGTAAACACCGCTCCGTTTATGTTGGTGGAAAATATAGCCTTTGCTGCTGTTGATAGGATTTTCTGTGTATGCTGCCATGGATTTTGTTAGCATCATTAGATGGTGTGAAATTCCCGTAGTCCCTTGTGGTTTGCCTGTGGCAGTGTGTATGTGTGTGTGTGTGTGTGTGTCAGTGTGTTTGCACAAGCACAAGCATATGTGCCGTATATACCTGCATGTGCGCTTGTATATTTCAGTGTCACTTGTTATGTATGGGGATTATGTCCAGACATACTTGTGCATATGCATTTGTTTGTGTGTGTGTTCGTGTTTCCCCGTGCATTTATTGTGTGTTTCTGTGCGTGTAGGTGTGTGTGTGTCTAATCGAGTGTGAACCTCTGCAGATCCGACTGCAGCTCCTGTTGCTCCAGCTGCTGGCCTTCTCTCTGTACAATCAGTAGATGCCTAATACGCCCATTAGTCTTCACCTTCAGCTGCGGAGCACAGCTGTGTCTGGCACGCTCACACACACACACACACACACACACACACACACACACCTATTCTAGTGTGTTTCAGTCAGTATCTCTGTCATCTCATCAGTGTGTGTCTCAGTTTCAGTGTGCACAGCAGCCAGACCCTCCAGTGAACCCGTGTTGTTTTTCATCATCTCTGTCTATTAGCATGTCAAGTCAGCGTCTGCATACATGATACTGTGTGTGTGTGTGTTTGTGTGTGTGTACACACGCTGTAATCCATATTGAAGTGTTTTGTACTCACAGCCAAGCAGTCTGGGGTTTGTGAGTCTTCTGCATCAAAGCAAAGTCCAACTTGGAGAGAACGCAATATAAACACTCACACATGCACAGATAAGATGCACATAATAACGGGCATGTGTGTGTGTAAGTGCTGTAAAATTGTCAGTGTGTGATGCACTGCAAAAAAAAAAAAAAAAAAAAAAAATCATCTTACCAAGTCATTAATTCCCAGACTGAGTGTTAAAATCTTGATTTTCTTCAAACAAGATAAAAAAAAATGTGCCAGTGGGACGAGATAATCCCACTCGCTGCCAATGCTAATTGATTTGCTTCCAGAATTTTCTTGACTCCAGTGTCATTTTCTCGATTCGAGTGGGCTGATCTGTCTTATTCTGCCTTGTTTCAACATTGTCGGATAACATATTCATAAAAATACCGAATCAAGTGAAACTGCATTGGAAACAAGTTGGATTATCTCAACCCTCGGGCAGATTTTTTTTTTCCATTTGTATGAAGAAAAACAAGATTTTAACATGGAATATGAGACTGAAATACTTAATAAAAATGAGATTCCTTTTGCAGCGTGTCAATCCACATCCTCTCTCTCTCTCGTTTGACGTCAGAGGAAGACAAATGCCTTTTCATGTCATCAGTTACGCCTCATTAAGATGTATCTTTGCTACACGACATTATTTCACACTCTCTTTGTGAATTGTGACACATTCATGGGCCGCTGCATGTGAAATGGCTCCCTCTCCCCAAATCAGCATAAACTCCCAGCTTCGTCTGAGCCAGAATGTTCTGTGTACAAATAGAGAGTCGGAACTGAGACCTCTAAAAATGACTTGCAGCGCCTGTGCGTTACAGCAGACATCAGGGACAATCAAGCAATTTATAGCTAGCATCGCATAGTGCAGACTCAAGATTCAAAGATTCAAAACGTAATGCTCCATTAGTGCAAGCGAGCAAAGTGGAAATTTGTCAGGCCTACATTTGTTAGATTAGTTTTACCGTTTGTCATTGATTTGTGGTCCATTACAGCTCGGTGGGTACAGAATGGCAGTGACTGTATGAGGCTTTATTCCCTGTGTGAATGGATTAAACATGGCACTATGGTTAAGGGTTCATTACCTCGCGGAGACCGTCCATGTTAAAAATGTATGCACCCATGGTACTGTAAAGCACTTAAAAGCGTGCCAGATGTTATGTTACATGTTGAGTTGAATTGTCTAATAGATCTCATCATTTTCCAGGGAGTGTGAACTCATGAGCATGTCATCATTCATCCATTTAGATCAGGCTTGGCCCTTGACTACACAGACAAAGATGTTTGTTTGTATGTACTGGAGTAAATCTCCATCCCGCGGCTCATTCCTGCTTCGGCGAGTGCCGCAGAGGTGCCTCTGAGCAAGGCATTCAAGCCTCACTTGTGCTGCGCTGTGCCACTTTGAGCAAGGCTGTGGGGGAAGCCTGGCAGCTCCAGCTTGTGAGGTCATGAACTCCCCGTCCTTCTCTTTGTTAGGAGTTAAAATACTTTTGCAGTACTAGTAGCTTTTTAAATGCAATGCAATAAAACTGCAATGTCCTCAAAAACACTGAACCAGTCTCATTTAAATTAAGTACACTAACTGCATTTTTTTTTTTCAGTTAGCAGCATAAAGATAACTTGATATTCCACAGAATTTTCAATTTTGTAAAAAAGAAAAATAAAGGTGAAGACATTCTAATTATCTCCCCAAAGCAACAGGTTGGGGGAACAAACCTTTTCATTTTCGTGACCTTTGATGACCTAGAGGTGACCTTTGGTGACCTCATCCAGCAAAACTTTCAATTAGTGCAAAGTAAGAAACCAGCAAAAGATGATGATGATGTCACGGCAGATTATGAGGAATGGATGATCTCATTATTGTTGTTAGCCGTACTTAATATAGCCCCCCATTGTTTGTCCAAACCACTGAGCCAGATTAAGGACAAAGTCACAAAGTGTCATTGAAAATTCAGGCCATTTTGAGTAGATACCCTGTTATCATTAACCAGTAACAGATTATAGGACAAGGAACAGAAAAACTGACATGCAAATTGACTAATTTCCACGGTATAATCCCCAACCTGACTCCAGTGCCAAAAACAAAGATATGCCAAATCATATCCCCTTTTTCCAGGTGGAAATGTGTGTGAATGTTGCACTCTGAAAACAAATCATCAATTATTTCCCCCTCCTTTTTATTTTTTTATAAGTTTATTTTACCTGACTAATTATTGGAGGACGCCGAGGGGGCTGTAGGTATTGATTATTTCACCAAATGAAAAATTTACAGTGACAAGTATGTCAGTGAGTAATCCATTTTTTGTCATATTTCCTGTAATTATCTCAGCAACTCTCCTCAAAATTCATCCTAAAAACCACTCTCAGCCTCTGCGTGCTGCAAAACACCGAAATAAGGGTTAAAAGTTTAGCTTGCTGTTCTTACTCGCTCTTCATTGTATTTCCAGGACTGTATTTTCTGGAGCAGAGATTGGCTGATCAGCCTCCTCCCATTAATATTTGTCATCTGTGCCTGAGTGGCTCAGGAAATTATTTTAGAATGGGGAGGAAAAAAAAGTAATTACAGATTTTGTGTCTGCTGCCGCTGCTGCAGCTATAGAATCCAGTTGGCTATGAGACGAGCCAGAGAAGCAGGAATGAGATTGATTACTTTTTAAGTAACTACTGTAATATTATACCTGTATATGTGTGTGTGTGTGTGTCTGTTATCAACAGCAGTATTGAGGTGTTTTGCCCCAATTTTATAAAGCAAGGCAATCTGGAAATAGTAAAACTGCAAAGGTTAGTAAAGGAAACCCCTATTTACACATTTATGCAAACACCTGCATAAACACACGCATATATGCATGCACATACAACACACACACATGCACACAAACACACCTATTACCGTGCACACATCCCTGGAGATCGACATAATTATCATGTGAGCGTGCTGTGCCGTCTTTACCCACAGACGTGATCAGAGATTGTTGTGGCGTCTCTGATTTTTTGAGTGAGTTTTCCGAGACAGAGACGCGGCTCTGCTCTGCTGTCTGGCTGCTTTAAACTCACCGCAGCTGCACTTCCACTAACAAACACATGCACACTCGCAGACACGAGCACGCAGAAGGGTAAATATGCTCAAACCTACATATGAAAGCGTGCACACACACACTCTGATCACTCTCGGGGAATGACACTGAACGCAGTGTGAGACAAACAGAGACGGAAAGTCTGATTCGAATGAAGCAGCCAAACAAAAAGAAAGACAGACCAAATCTCACCAAGATGGAAAAAGGAAGAGAGAGAGAGAGAGAGACAACAGTACATGGAGAGAGAGAATTAGTTAAATTAATTTATCTAAGCCGAGGCAATCACTACTAATACATGGATGAGAAATTGCTTTGCCATCGCTAACATGACTTGACTGATGATATGTCAGGGTGGGACTCTGGTGCGTGTCTGTGTGTGTGCGTGTGTGTGTGTGTGCATGCGTGCGTGCGCAGCAAATGGCTCACTCTTTTCATCTGAGAAGAGCGTGAAGCAGAAGTGAATGAGGAACACAGCAAAGATGATTTGTCCTCATCCGAGCGGGACTTCCTCCTAGCCCAACTGGCTTCACAATCACACACACACACACACACACACACACACACACTGCTGAGATCGTGCTAAATGTCCTCAGAGGAGAGCTTGGAGAACAGAAGACAGTAATGACATTAGTCATGAGTCTAATTACTTATTGTACATTATCTGGCTAAGTAGAGCCTGGACCCAAAGCGCAGCTGAAGTCATTCATTCTGTCAAACATGGTGGATGGATTAAGAAACATTTCGAGGCGCTGAGAGCGGTGTCAGCGCAGCGATCAGCGTTTTTGTCGCCGAGGCAGATTAACGTTGTTGAGCGGCTGCGGAAAGGAGGATCAGATGTTTATTTTCATCAGATACTGAGTAAAGAGCAAGTGGGAATTACATTTGATACCAAGAAAATGCTTGCATATAAAGACAATACACGGTGGTGTGATGATCAGATATGACTGACACATGATAGATAAAGAAAGAATATGAAAGGGATAATCCATGACAAGGTGCTCCTTTCGCATGAGGTGGGTCTTTGCCTCCACGTCGTGCATTAAACCCTTCAGCGCACACGTCAGAGTGAATTATTCCACAAGCTCCATGGCCACTTGCCATCAATAAAAAACAGGGAGAGATGATGATTAATGCAGGAAGCGGTATGCATGAAATTAATATATATATATATATATATACACATTCTGCCCACATGATTTTTGTGCAAGTGAAAAGCCTAGCAGCTGATTCAGCGAATGTTATGAGCCACAACATTGTAGACACATTGTGGATTTGCTAAAATGGATTAAATTTGGCACGTCTACACAAAAAAAAAAAAAAAAAAAAAAAAAAAAAGGCTTGGCTAGCTTGGTGTTGGTGTTGTGCCAGCATCGACTGCTGGGAAATAATCACAGTAGTTTTGTAGCAATCAGGATTTTTTTTTTTTTTTTTTAAAACAGGGCAGTGTGACTGACTAATGCAGACTAGCTTTAGGCTGCGTTCACATGAAGCTTTCTGCTCACATGCAAGACACAAGGCTTGTGGCAAGGTGCATCTGGCAGGATTACACACGGAGCTCGTCCCCGGGTTGAATGCGTCAATATGGATACACCCCACACCAAATCAGAGCGGATTAATACTTTCTTCATGTATTTATTTTTGGTTACTTTTTTCATCTCCTTTGCTTCCCTTTATTATGTCCTTTAGTACGTCCTCCAATTTTCTTCTCAACTGAAATATCATTTTGACCCTGAAATCAAATTCTCTCTTCAAGCAGTAATAACCTGTTGCAGTTACAGGACTTCATCCTTTTGTCAGAGTGAGCTATTGTTATTTTTATTTATTTATTTATTTATTTTATTAAGGTGGCTGGTATCATTGCCATACAGAACTAACTGATTAGATCAATAAAAAAAGTGTAAAAAGATAAAGATAACTGTAATATTAAGGTGTATGCTGTGTGGAAAAGGGGGAGGCATGTGTCATCGCCAAGCAAAAATGACACATCCTCCGGAGGAGCGGCAAAGACTCCTGCTGGCAACAAGCGGACACGTTGGTGGCTAAAAGTCAAGGAGCAGACTGTCGGAGCTGGCAAGTGACCAGAATCAGGACCGCTGTCATTTATTCACCATGCACAATAAATGTCACATTTAGAGGGGGAAAAAAAAAAAAGAAATCAGTGGAGAACGATTTAATCACCCTTCCTGTAAAAATTGATAACATCGTGCTCTGTCACAATCCTCCATTCACCCGCTATTATCTCTCGCCCATGGATGATTGTGCACTCACTATAGCTGTGCTGGATTTTAATGACTATGTGCACAGCTGAGATAGAGTAGGTCCAATTGTTTGTGGCAGCTCTCCTCTGGCTACAGGATGTAAATGCCAGAGGCTGTTGTGAGTCAAAGTGCTGATAGGGTTCGCGGCCCTGACGTGAAGCAAGCCTTCCCGAATAAGCAAAGGCCTCCGGCTCGCACTCAAATACACACACACACTCACACACACAAATAAACGTACATGTGCATAAACAGCCTTGCAAAAACACACTCTCCTTTATACACATATGCACAAACACATAGGCTGTATTTCTAAGTATGTAGGATGCTGATCTCTTGCACTAATATTTTATAAGGCTTGTTATAAAATATAATAGAGTACACTATATAAAAAATACACCATAAAACTCCCAATGCTTCTGGAGTTTAGCTGTTCCTTGTTCTCCTCTGTCTCTATTTCATTGTATTACACGCGTTAGACCCACACTTCACCGCACTGCCGCATGTGATCCCCTCCCGCCTGCTGGAGCCGATACTTCATACCTGTTGAAATAATTGCCAAAGAAGAGCCTGTTGGGATCCAGATTGAGGACTATAAACTCTAAAACACACCGGTACCTCAGCTGGTGTGCTGATTCTGTCCCGGGGCAGTGAGCAGGATGTGACAGGAAAGCTACGCGTCTGCTGCCCAGAGAAAGGAGCTTTTCCCTGGCAGACAGAAGCTGCCCCCCTCCCTGCTCTGTAGTTTGTCAGAAAGCAGTGGTTTTTAGTTTTGACTTGAGTGGTTGATGTAACATGCCTTCTAATCGGGACTGACGTTTTTTTTGTCATTAAAGTGTAGCCATACCCGGCCAATAAAAGGGAGTCTGCACTTAATCAGGTGCCTGTTTTCAATTATTGTTTTACTGTAGGCCAGTTCCTATTATAATAAGGCTATAGCTCATCGTTCCATAGCACTGTATTGTGCTGTACAGTAACATCAGAAGCCAAATACTAAGCCGCAGCATGGCAGTGGTTTAAGCAGTCCCAAAATACCAGAGGAGTCATGGGAGTTCACCGATCCACTCTACATGTGCTTTGTAGCCCTGGAGACAGTTCATGGCCATGCCAGAACTAAATCCAGCTCATTCCCAGTTCTGTTTGGGATCCTCATAGACAGGATGTCAAGGTGAGGACTGCAGAGTGTCCACTATGTTGGGGTCAGGGCTGCATTGCTGCTTTCTGACGTCACTTCATCAAGCTTGCACCTCAAGCATGCATTTGGACAGTGTGTTTTCTACCAAAAACGTTGTGGTTCTCGAACCAGTTCAGTTCAAGATTCTTGAAAACAAGGTGCAAATTAAGGAACTGGCCCACATTTCAGTTTTTGGAGTGAAACCACTGCATCGTCGAAGGTGGGCGTGCACATCAGAACTAAATACTCAACTGCAGCATCACACCCGTTGGAATAATTAAACCATATAATCTGATAGAGGTTCAGATTGAGAATGATAAAGTCTAAATTGTCCAATTTTGTTTTTTATGTTATGTTATTATTTGCAGATACGTACGCAAGTGTTAAGTGTGGTAAAGACATTTTTAACCGCTATTTTTGACCACAAAGGCTTATTGGTAGTCGTGTCAGTCTTTCCTTGCAGAATAATACATACCTGTTGGGTTCCCACTTGAGAACTCCAGTTTTCTGGTTCAAGCTGAGAACCAACTTTCCCGTTTGGGAGGCAATCCATATTTGGAACTGTGCAAAATTTGGTGCGCAAACCAGAAAGGAACCGGTTCTTTGTTGGTGGAGAAGGCATACAAGTCCAAAGGCTTTGGTTCTCTGTTGGTTAAAGGAGGTTTTCACAACGCCTTAATTTATACTGTGTTGAAGATGTTGTTTCCATCCGCTAGAGCATGGCAGCACCCAGGTAGCAGTCAGTTATAAGTAGTTGTTGGTAACTACGGTCAGCTGACATGCCCCAGTAAAAGCTAGCTAAGTTACATCAGGAAAAAAGGATATGGAAGCTTCTCGTAAACTTACCAGTCCTGCAGGTTCTTCCATCTGTGTTTACCCTCAAGTACACTGATACTCAAAGTGCTAGCAATCTCTCGCCATTAGTTTGCCACCATCTGTGTGTCTCTGTGTTGTTTGAATGGAGGTGTCATATAAATGACAGTATTTTCTCACTTGCTCAGCCAACATTTCCTCTGCTCCTTCCATGTTGTTGATGATGTTGTTTTATCACTCGCTGTTTACATAAATGCCAAGCAACACCTTGGTAATGGATATCCAACCACCCCGTGGAACAATTTAGCCAAAATTCTGCATGTGTGACAGTGACAAATATGCCCTGTGACACCTTTTCGTAGTCATTTTTGTCGAGAGACAGCTGTCGAGAGAGTGTTGAGTGATGAATTATGAATAAGCCTTAATATGGAGCAGGAGATCAACAGATGGATCGGGGAGCGACTGCAGTTACACGGTTGTTGTTGGTGGTGAAGCCCTCAATTTACAGGTTGATCTGCGGTTGAACCCTCACCCGCGGTCAAGAGCATGAGGTAGTGACCAAAAAAATAAGACTGCAGATACAAAAACGATCAGCTTTCACAGGATGCCTGGGCGCAGCACTGCTCACCTGCATTGAAACGAGCCAGTTGAGGCGGTTTGGGCATCTAATTCGGATGCCTCCTGAGGGCCTCCCTGTGGAGGTGTTTGGGGCACGTCTGACTGGGAGGAGACCCCGGGGCAGACATCTGGGCTGCCCTCCTCGCCCTGCTACCACCACAACCCAGCTCCAGGTAATGGATAGATAGATGGAAGAAAGACGGAGAGCACTTTCCACTTTGCAGACACACATAAAACACACCGCACATACAAACTGGCAGCAACACTCCCTTCTCACCTCCTCTTTGTCTCTCCCTCTTTCAGTCTCTTTGTCTCCCTCTTACACCCTTTATCCCCATACGTTGCGATCCACCTCTCTGCCTTGGCCTCCGTTGCTGAACATTACAGCCCAGTATCACTGCCTTTTCTTTCACTTGCTGCCAAGGGACAGCCAGACCTGTTTCCAGGAATAATGGGTAATGGAGAAAGCATGCGGCTTCAAAACAAAAGGGGATGAAAGTCGTTGCAGCCTGGTATCCTGCCTGCCTTACCTGGCAGCTAACTTGTTTACACGCACCTCTGGCCCCGAGAACTGAGAACTTGAATGGGAGACAGGAGGGGGAATTTGTTTGCTGTGGTGGAAAAAAGACAAAAAGACAAAAATCCAAAAAGGTGCTTCAGTTCCAAAAACCACATTTGCCCAGTGGCTTTAGAAGCTCCATGTTGATGTACCTTGCAGAATGCTAGAAAAGCACAGGGAAGCATGAAAAGCTTGATTGCTGTGGTAATGTGAATCTGTTTTTTGTCAAAGACTAAAGGTGTGCTGATGTAAGTGCTCTATCATTTTATATATATATGTATATATATATATATATATATATATTTGTGAATTTATCTGTCTTTTCTTTTTGAGTGCTCTTATGAGGTTGCTATTTTTGTCTGTTGGCTGCAGCTGAGATTGAAGCGTATTGTCTTCCTCCACGAGGCCAAGAGGCTGACCTCAGTTCCAGTTTGAGTGATGTTATAGGATGCTCACTTTGACATCTGTTTTGATGGCTGTCGCTTTTGATGAGATATTTGGGATTTTTCTTGTTTTTTTGGAGGGCAGCGGGTAAGGCCAAAACTGTGCTTCTGTGACCCCGTGCTTCACTGATGAATGCCGTGTGTGTGTGTATGTGTTTGTGCGTGTGTGTGTGTGATGGATTCCCCCTTTCCATGGCCTATCATGAGTTGCGCATGTGTGTGCCTCCTCTTTATAAATCACACTTACAAAAAATAATAGTCACATCACATAGATAAATCGGTCTATGTTACTTTCTCTCTCTCTGCTGCCATCTTATTCGTAGACACACACACACACACACATTAATAGTGTTGCTGGGTGTGTGCTCACCTACATTGTGAGGTATTCACGGTTTGAGACAATAATTCATGATTTCCTCAGGTCTCATGCGACCTCCTCCTCGCCATCGCCTCTCATCATCTCTCTCCTTGGGTCTCTCCTCTCTCTCCGTCTCTCCTTGCTGTAGGCTGACTGATGTGGTCACGTATGAAGGCTGACAGTCTCTACATCGCAGAGGTTTTAGTATGCAGAGGGCCTCAAACCTTCAGGCCAAGGTACCTCTGCTCTTCCAACTTGTCTCCCCTTTCCCTCCATCTCTGTCTTTGTCATTCTCTCTCTCTTTCTCTCCTTCCTCTCGCTTTGTTCTCTTCCCCATCTCCGCTTTGCTCTGCTCGTCCCCCCCACCGCCCTCTTTTCTCTCTTCTTTCCTTCTTTCCCTCCGTCTCCACTCATGCATACCAGCACCAACCAGCGCCCCAGGTTGTGAGCACAGAGTGCCATCTGATGTGTGCGGTTGGGTCATAAATATTCCCATCCTGAGCCATGTTAGGTTGCAAACCCTCTACTTGAAGTGAATGTTGATGCTTGTTTACACAGTGCTTTTGTAAAGGTAAGGATATGCAATATGAGCGTAACAATGCATTCATATAGATGGCTCTGTGCTGAATCAATATAAAATGCTTTGAATTGATTAATTTACAATTCTTAAAAAAAAAAAAAAAAAAAAAAACAACTGTAATGATCCAGTGCTATAAATCACAACTTTTTTCCATCAATATAGAATAATTAATGTTAAGGGGAATTTCGCATTTCAGAAGAAAAACAGTAGTTGTAAATTACTGGATGTGTTTATTAATGTACATAAAATTAATGTATATAAAAAGTATGAAATCAAATCACTGACTGGAATCGCAGCTGACAAACTGGAATCAAATTTAGTTGAATTCCAAAAAATTGTTCATAAATTTAGTCACCACCTACTGAATCGTGAATTGAACTGAATCTATAAGTTACGCCAAAGGACCACAACTCTAATATGTGGTGCAGCCCTGAAATCCTTTATCCACCTTCTATAAAAGAAAAAAAAAAAACAAAAAAAACTTGTTACTATGATGCTTGCATGCCATTTCGTATTAGAGTGGCTCAGTATTATGATGTTGCTTCCAACAAATTAAAATGAAAAGTTATGCTTGAGAGAGGTAGGCCCTTGAGAGAATGTCAACAAACCCAATCAGCTCCATTAAATACACAATTCCCCGGCTGTTGTTCTGTCTGTAGTCCAATTTATTTCTCTTGTCAAAGAAACCATTCCAGGTTGGACTCGGAAACGGCTTGAGACGACTCTTTCAGCGGCGCCAGGGACCAGCGGCGGTTTGGAGCACTCCGAAAATTTGATTGGGGTGTTTTCATCTCCCCGAACAAACAAGAGCGACGAGGGTAAACGCCTCAGGGTTTGATTCAGACGCAACAAACTCAGCAGGAGTGAAGGTGGCCTTACTTGCACACACACACACACACACACACACACACACACACACACACACCTTCAGCTAGCTCCTTTGTTAGGACATAAAAGTAAATGTAGATCAGCTTCCATGTGCTCATATGCAAACATTGCACATCTTCAACACTGTTAGTGCTGACCCCTCTTTGCCTTAGCAACAATATTCGAATGAAGGCGTTGAAATGAAACATCATATTTGAATGTAAGTGGGTGGGAATGAGATGCCTTGATTTCCAGTGCCTATTGGCAGCGCTGTATGTGTCATTTCACACCGCATAGGAAGGGGATTTTCATATGTCATTCTGCGGTGCAATCCACAAACCCTGATATATCAAAAGCTCTTTCATCCAAGCCACCAGTCAGTTTCAAAAGCAGAAGAATGGGTGGATGAGATGCAGAGGGCGGTAAGATTGGCGTTAAACCTGTGAGTATCCATGAATAAATGATCGCTTGTGCACACAAACACAGCATTCACACACGCACAAACACACAGATGTGCATATGAATGTATCCCAAGATCCATATTTTATCTCATTACCTACAGCTCTGTTCACATTATAAAGGTCTTATTTAGCTGTGATTCATGTATCTAACATGACCCGGGAATATCCCATTAAGAAAAAGCCTTGGGGAGCTGTCGTGTGTGTGTGTGTGTGTGTCTGTCTGTGTGTGTGTGTGTGTGTGTGCACATGTGATGACTATGCAGGGTCAGTCACGCTGTGTTTTCTTGCTCCCAGTCTTACATAAATGGCTGTGTGTGTGTGTGTGTGTGTGTGTGTGTGTGTGTGTGTGTGTGTGTGTGTGTGTGTGTGTGTGTGTGTGTGTGTATGTGTGTGTTTGTGCCAGACTTCACTGTTGAATTTGCATGCAGCTCAGGACATGCTAACCATTTCCCACCATGTGTGTGAGTGTGTGTGTGTGTGTATGTGTGTGAGATATGTGTGTGATATGACCGGGGCCAGCATGTCCCTGACATACCCAGAAACACACACACAAACACACACGCACGTGCTAAGCAAACAGATCGACGGTGAATCAGCATATGAATACTAACCTCATCGTCATCATGTTGCCCCTTTGTGCCAGGAAATCTGCACAGAATTTGCGGTTCCTCATCCGTACTATTTTATTTCACAGACGATCACACGCACATCTAAGCAGGTGCAAGGCTGGGGAAAAAAAACAAACAAAAAAAAAACTTAAGCAGAATCTGCACACTTTATCACATGATACCTTTTATTAAGTAACCAGACAGCGTTTCAGGGGACTGGGGCTTTATGCTGCTTTTACGTGATATGAGAAGGAAGAGTTAGGAAGATTCCCATCACTACAACTGACAATAATATTAATTTTAATGTAACAAGAAATATGTTTGGTTTCATGATGGGCAGAGTTGGTTTGTTGATAAAAAAAAAAAAGAAGAAGTAGAAGAAAAAGCATGGTAAAAGTAGCATTACACTGGGATTGCTCTGATTGTACCCCTGTGTTAATGACCACCAAGTCAGATGTATATAGTACTTTCATGAAAATGCAAGGTTGCTGGTTGTAATAACCAGCTGAATGTCGATGCGAGTTGCAGGTTGGAAGATGGTACTTAAGGTTAATGCCATATGACGTGAACGGGGGCATTAATGGGGTCCAAAATTCCTCATATATAGGGGATGATTGGGCAGATTTGTCCATATGTCACATCCCACTTTAGATAACAAGGTGCAGCCTTAGCTCAAGGAAACCAGTACATATGATAAAAAAAAAAAAAATACACAATGGGCAAAATTGTTATATGCCCCAAAAATTGTGTGTCTCAGACAAATTATTTACTAGGTATAGCACATATAACACTCTAACTTCTCATTTATTTTCCTGGAGGATGCCGTACAAGATTAATCGGGTCCATTCTGATTGCACTGTACATCTGCAACACTTACTGCAATACAAAAAGCACGTGCAATTACAAAATCATAGTCGAAATGCAGCACCCACATACCCTCTCCAACAAATAATGACCAGCATGTGAAATACACACTGTAGCATCGATCATACCTTAAAGAAAAGCAAAAAAAAAAAAGTGTTAAAATCCTGTTTTTCATCAAACAAACGAAAAGCATGGGAAACAAGGTGGATTATCTCGTCTCATTGGCAGAAAAACAAGATTTTATATTTTGTGTGTATACACACGTGCTTTTAATTATGGCTTTATGTGCGCCCACCTCATACAGATGTTTACATGTGAGATTCAGCACAGTGCCAAGAATAGCAGTCTGCATTTCAAATGAGGAATATGGAATATGGCAGTATAACTCTCCTATGGAAGCTTTGTATGCCCCTCCCTTTGCAGCACACACGCACACACACACACACACACACACACACACACACACACACACGTTTCCTCTCTGCCTCTGGAAGTGAATCGTGACCATGGGGATTGGCAGATGGGGTGCAGTAGCAACAATTTTACTTGCAAGTGAATCCTCTCCATCACTCTGTACGGCGAGAGGCTGTATGTATGAGTGCACGAGGCGGGACGCTCCGGGAGCCTCAGCACCGTCAGCCGGGTTATGAATGTCTCATAAATGTAAAGTCAACCGATGTCAAGGCAGATTTGTCAGTAAAGCGCTTTCATAACCAACAGATTTGCAGCTAAGTGCTTTAAGGAAAAACAAATCCGGATAAAAATGAGAAAAATAAAACAAGAGATAACAAGAACAACAAACACTTCACAGGATCAAAGATAAAAAAATAAAAAAAAAAGCCCAACTTTGTGGCTTTTGTGTATAGATTACAGGACAAAATTTGAGATTGAGAAAAGGCACACAGACTAAAAGCACTGAGTTTTAGACATACAGCCTGCATGCATTGAGAGCATGCATTGAGACCAAATACCTTTACAATTTGTCTAGGACAGATAAATCAGTAAGCATCATCGTTTTGAGACGATGCCCCGGTTGTAATGAGTTCCCGTGCCACCTGATGATGAATTACAGACTTGATCTATTGTGCTAACGTGTGAGCAAGTTTTAAATTAACACCGTTAAATACCTGATTTGAAAGTGGAAATATTACTGAAAATAGATAGGGTGACATGTTTCAGTGACAAAATTTGACCCTGTAATAATTACTCTTTGTACGTCTTTTTTTTTTTTTTTTAGTTTCCCAGCTATTGGAAGGTGAGCCAGTGCATGTATATACCATACCAATGACATTTTTAAAATTTAACCTGAGCATTCATACTGTACATGAACGTATTTGTCTCTTTCACTTTTCTAACAACAATTTATGTCCGTTTGTCCGATTTCAACACATACTGCACACTTGACTGTGCTAGTAAAGGGAGTCTTCCTGGCGTTTTTCTGTATTTTCGCCCCTTTGTGTTTGCATGGGAATTTTTCCTTGTTGTTATCATGGGTGTGAGATTGAAGGGTGTAATTTCCATTTACTCTGTAAGACTTTTGAGCCCTTTGTGACTCTGTGATTGAGGAATACAAACAAAAAATCAACCTGATTTGTCGATTAGCACAGTGGTTTTCCAAGTGGACTCCGGGGACACGCAGGGGTCCTCGAGTGTCTTCTGCCGCCTCCTCAGCAAAACGAAGAATAGTTAAATTTTACTGTAATGTTATTCAGTTGAGCAACGGAACCCAAAACTGAGTGATTACTGTAACATAGCACTTGAATCAAGCCACTTTGAATTCATTTGTCAGTGTTCAAGTTTGACATCTACGCAATTTAATATACTTAACGCAAACCAAAATAACTTTTCATATCAGGGTCCCTGGGGCAAAATCACTTCAGTTGTGGCTCTGCAGCTTAATAAGTCAACTAGGGGGCTCTAAGCACGGAAATATTTCGCAACTCGAGGCACCTATTCAATCAGGGAAGTGTTGGCTGTGTGTAACAGTGCACTCATCACCTTGGCCAATCACGTCCCATGTAAGAACAGTAGTTAGCTGTTGTATAGACTAAAAAAAACCATAATGCCATCATTAATGTCTCCCTCGCCCTCAGTGAAAAGACACTGTGTAAATTGTAATTTCCTGATTCACAGCAAATGCCATTGAAATGCTCCAGCTTATCTGCTTGGTCGGGTAATTACATCCATTTTGAGTTTCTTCCGTGATTTTGAAATTGTTCAACCACAAAATGACGTTTCCTTTCACCTCTCTCTCTCTCTCCCTCCCTCTCTCTCTCTCTCTCTCTCTCTCCTCTCTCTCTCTCTCTCTCTCTCTCTCCTCCTGTGGAGCACCACTGAGGATCTTTTCTGCCTCATTGTGAAGGATGTGAACCACGGCTCGGCTCTACAGACAGAAATTGCACGCTGCATACATCTCTGCTGTGTGGGTGGCATGCAGTGTGTATGTGTGTGTGTGTGTGTGTGTGTGTGTGTGTGAGATACAAGTCACCTCATTCATTAGGACTGAATTTGAAGCAGGCATCAGATTCATGATCCCTAACCAGCTGCACTCTGCAATTCATCCCTCCACACCCTGCAGTGTGAGCGACCAGAGCTGCAATTTACTTTGCTCACCACCAGACAACTTGCAATCTATAACCAGCAGCATGCCACACACACACACACACACACACACACTGTGACAAAGACAGACACACACACAGACATATATAAACATATGGGGGGGAGCAACACAATTACAGAGACACGAAATGAACAAGAAGTTTAACTAACTAAACTACAATCAAAGCAGCAATTACATGGGTGAGTCATGTTAAATTTAGCGCCAATTAGCAAGATGGCTGTCAGTCAACCACTTTTACACAAGTGCAAATTATTTCATTTGGGAACAGCAACAAAATCATGACAACATCTGCCAAGGACGGACAAACTGCCTCACCAAAAGAGGAGCAAGCATAGCCGCACATGAAAACTTTCCACCTTGCAGAGAGAGACAGAAACTCAAAACGTGCAGTAGATGCTAAACACCACAAAATTACAGCCCAAAACAAAAAGAAAAAAATCGCCACTGCATTTAACGGACACCTCTGTGACCCTGTCCTGAAAAAAAGCTGCTCATTGTGAGATTCTCAAAAGGTGGTATCCACTGGCAAGGCTGCCATTTGGACGCCACTTGCATCCGAGCCAGCGAGCACACATTCCTTGGTGTAAGGAGCACCAAATGCAGAGCCCTGGGCGATGGGAAACATAATACATTCTGACGAGTTGTCTTTTCATCTTTCTCTCTCATTTGGAAACCAGAAGCGATGCAATGTTCAAAGTTCATCTTTATGTGTCCCAAATGGGCAATGGGTGACATGACAGCAACAATACATGACAATGAGACAACACAGACCCCCTTTCCTCTTCAACCATGAATTTACAGCAGTAATCGTCAGAAATTTGAATAAATTATTTTTCTTATTTGTAGGGACTCTAGGATGGGATAAAACAGGTCTGTTACCATTTTGAAAAATTTTGTTGTACATAATAGCCTTTTTGTCAAGCAAATTCAACACCCAGACGGCAGATAAATGAAAAAATAAGGAACATTTCCATAAGAACTGCATGCTGATGTCCCATACCTACACAGAAATGTCGGCTGCCAAGCATTAAATATGGCAGTGGATCAGTAATGGTATGGCAGCTCTCCCGTGGGAGTCATTAGGTGTGATTATTGCACTGCATGACTGCATAACACCGTATACAGGGCCATTTTACTGGAGTAGGTGCACCCAAAAGGGTCAAACACTGTGATGTTCCCGCATGCAGAGAGGATAATGCCCCCATTCACGCGGCTAAACAAATCCAAGCGTGATTTCATGAACGCCAGGATGGAATCAAAAGCCTTCCTTGGCCTCGTGAGTCAGCACATCAAAAACATCACTGACTCATGGGAAGCAGATTTCCACCGCCTTCATTCCTTAAGGCGATGTTCCTCAACCGGGGGTCTGCAGACCTCTAGTGGTCCGCGGTGCAATTGCAATCCGTGATATAATAATAATATATATATTCTAAAAAGATCTCATTTGGCTTTTAAAGACATCATTTTCCTCAAATAGTGACCAGGGCCTTTATTTACCTCAAGTAAATAAAGGCCTTGCTTAGTGAGGTGTTATGCAGTCAGTAGGTGTAGCAAAAGTTATGGAGCTGTTGTCCAGGCTGCAGGCTGAGAAGGGAGGTATGACTACTCAGCACAGTGCCAGCAGGGCTTCAGGTGTACTGGTAAACGAAATCCACACAAGTAAAGCAATTAGTCGAGAAAAGTCAAGCTGAGCTGGTCCCACGTGCAGCGGGACGTGCACAGGGGGCCGTTTGGTGCGCGCTCACTATAGCATTAGCAAAATGGACAGATGGATAAAACTAAGACAAAAACCATCTGTTTCAGACACCAGTCCAAAGAAAATATGGAAAAAAAAGGAAAAAATATGCCACGTAAGCTCCAAGATGGATCACTACTTGTCACAATTTGAGAACAGAGGTGATGACTCACACCATTGCCATGTTAAGAAATGCACAGACTGGATTATTCTTGGCTGATTCCTACGGCTGATGTCACCGATACCAATACCAGATGATGATTTTGTTAACATAATTAAGAGTGTACAGATTGTTGTTTTTTTGTTTTTTTTTTTGTACCTGTTCTTCAGTGAACAACCTAATGGTCTACATATTTGTGAGCGGTTGCAGAGAGCGTCCACGGGGTGTCCACAAGTGTCATATTAAATTTGTCATTCCAAAGGTTTTTTTCGTGATACTTCCTCCACGGGTAACTTTTTGTTTTTCTAACCAACATCGAATAGCGCTGGTCGGCCCAGTGCGCCACTTGTTTAATCTCTGTTTCACACTGTTTGAAATGTTCGAACCTTGTTCAAATTCAAATGGTCTCCAACCCACAAACGTTTGAGCCTCAACCACCGCACCTATCTGGCAAAACAGGCTCCTGAGATCAGCAAATACAATTGGATTTAGAGTCAGACAGACCTGCTGGTCCCTGTCTGAGCCAATCTGGTGTAAAATCGACTAGTTACACTCTCGGGCCAATCAATGTGAGAGTCGTGATTGATTATTTGGTAACAGGATTCATTAATTGCTTTATTTTTTTATCTTTTGATAGGAATGCCACCATGTTTTTCATTTGTACTGCATATATGGATATGGTTTGGTGTTTATGCTTTATGTGTGTTGCATGTCAGCAAAGCCCATTTGAACTGAACTATGGAGCGCGTGCACACACACATTGCCTACAGAAAAGACTAAATATGCACAAATATTTAACTGCCACTGTGTGTCCCTGTTGTCTTGGAAACAGATCTGCATCCTTTTGTTTCCTGGCTTATTTCAGAAAGTTATTTCAGCAAAAAAGAATGAGAGACACAGCAACAGCTGGTGCCCTTAACTAGCCTTGGCAACAAATCCATTTAATTCAGAGAGAGAGAGAGAGAGAGAGAGAGAGAGAGAGAGAGAGAGATCATAACAGTACAGGAGGAGGAAATGAATGAGGAGACTGAGCGGGGAGGAGGAAGGAGCATGTGAGAGCGAAACAGAGTGGAGAATAACACATTCAGCTTTATCACAGCCCAGTGAGCATTGCATCAGCTCCATATTAACCTATTATAAATTGATATATAATCCATTAGTTATATTGTGTGTTAATCAGGCAGCCTAGCGGTGGGCTCAGATGTGTTGGTATGCAGAGACTCTCCCTCTGGGTGACGGGGGATTGAATCAATCTGCTGCCTGTCTGCTAATTTCTGCTCCATGCAGCCCTTTCTGCTCCTCCCCATCTTGACAAAGCGTGAGAAACATGAAAAAGTAAACCAGCCGCAGATTTTTAAAAAGGCAGAGAGATAAAGTCCTTCCACAGGGATCACTTACTGCTGGCAGAGAGACTAACTTGTCCCCGATGTGGCTCTGAACATGCCAAATAAAAGATGTTTGTCACACCCTTTTCCTTGTGAGAAAGGATGTGAGGAATCAGAATTTGCTCTAGCAGCTGTTTCACTTTTGTTTACCGTGGCTGTGCAATGCGTGCTAACACATCCATGAAACTGAAACTGGCTGGAGGTGGAGCTGTGCTAAAAACTGTGTACTCGCTGCAAAAAGCCTCCATCAATACAAGGCATTTAGTCTCAATCAATGCTGAAGTCTTGTTTTTCCTCAAACAAGTAAAGAAACGCCAATGGGATGATAATCTCACTCGTCCCCAGAGCAGTTTCACTGTTTCCGGGATTTTATCTGGGAAGGCAGAAGGCTGTAAATCAGCCCACTGGTAAGTCATAAACTCATTCAAGAAATATGTGGAAATGAGTTGATTAGCATTGGGGAACAAGTGCGATTATCCCACCTTATTGGTAGCTTTTCAAGTGAAAAAATAATACTGAATGAGGCTTGTCAAGATGGGGATTTTTGCAGTGGTCATCATCTGAGCTTCAGGGTTAAAAAAAAAAAAAAAAAAAAAAAGGATCAGTCGAGCCCCACTCTATGGGTGACACACTGAATTCAGCACGTTGGTGCGTGCGGATGGAAATGGATGTATGGATGGATGAAAGATGTATGTGTGTATAAATAATGGAAAGACACGATGACATATTTCTGTGTCATGTCCCCATCTCTTTCATCTTACTCCCTCGCCTCTTCCTCCTGTCCCCTTTGCTCCATCTCCCCCTCCCTCGTTCTTTTATTTTTCCATCTCTCTTCCTCTTCATCTCCAGCTGTCTCCTCTCTCTCTCTCTCTCTCTCCCCCAGTTCCCCCCTGGTCACTCCAGGCTATATGTTTACATGTTCACCCCTTTCTTTTCGTACTATAGCGTGATGATGGAGGATTCTCTTTGACAGCAGTGTGGAAGGTGGCGTGTGAATAATGGATCCACGGTGCTGACAGCTATACGCCGCCATAGTGCTGCTGTAGAGGAGCTAATGGCACAGGAAGGGAAATAAGACAGAAAGCGCTGGGAGACGATTTAAAACCCTGAGACTGGCTGATAAAGCCGTGCAGAAAGAGCTGTGTTTGGGTGTGTGTGCTGTGCATGTTCAGCAGTGTATTTGAGTGTATTTATATGCTTTGCTGAGTGCGTTTATGTGCGTGTGTGTGTGAGTGAGAGTGTGTGAGAGTGAGTGTGTGATGCTGTAACAGATGATGCTAATTTGAGTGACGCTGCCAAATGATATTATCAACAATCTGTGGGTGTTTTTCAGTTGTTGAATGGAGTCCAGTTTGACAGTACCGGATGGTGTGTGTGTGTGTGTGTTGGTGTGTGTGTGTGTGTGTCAGGCTGTGTTTTGCCAGGCTTATGTTTGCCGGCAATGTGTCCTCTCACAGCAGAAGATTTGTCACATAGCAGCCAGGTGCAGGTGACAAATTCAACAAGTGGCACTGGAAACCAACAGTGATGCTTCGGGATGCACACACACAAAAACGTACACATAGCACACACACACACACACACACACACACGGTTCGAGGCTACACTAACTGTGGGATGAGCAGCATCTTGGTACTGGAGTCCAGACAGATGAGCTTGTTCTGTTCCTGAATGAAAACAGGTCAACTCCAAGTGCCTTTTTCGGTCAAGGATGTTCTGCTCCAATTCTCCGAGCCGGGGAAAAAGCGGCATCCGCATCTGCTGGAAAATGCATGAAGTATTCACTGACTACTACTGCGACTACTACACTCTCTCCATTCAGCATTGCCTTTTTTGTCCTCTCTTTGAACACTTTAAAGCCGCACTAGGTGACTATACGTCGGCGGCCTTGAACGGCAGCAGTTTTGAATTAGGAAGAATTCAAAGTCCCCCTGAAACGAACTGTGTCCCGATTCAGGGGCGGCTTCTTTTGAAGGATGCGATCTATGAAGGTGAGGTCTTTGGAGGACTGAAGGCATGACCTTCAAGCGAGCTAGCTGCAAACTGGGAAGTCGAGGTTTTCTCCTCGTGTAGTATCAAACATTAATCCACGAGAGCATTGAAATTCAAAAAAAGATGTGACCAAAAATGCAAAGCTTTCAATCCTCATTTTAAATCCCTTATGTTTTATCATTAAAGCTACATTAAGCAATATTACATTCATTTGGTTGCATTTGAATGACTGTTTGCAATAAGAGTTATCACTGTGTGTCTTCTTTCAGCCATACTGTCAACAGCCACACTGCTGTCTTTCTCTCTGTATCAACCCAAGAACAAGTTCCTCCTCTGCCCGCCACTTCAACCCCTTTTTGCTGCTTCAACTTCATGCAAAGTGTCTCTGAAACGTCACATTCTGCAGATAAGCGTTTCAAAATTTCACATCAGTCACACGAGCACCTGGAAGAAATGGAAGAAATTCAGTCAAAGCAGCTTACCTTGCAGTTAAAAGTCTGCAACTTCACTGCATTTTCAAATTGGAGGTTAGAGACAATGTAATCCAAGTAATCCATCAAGAACCTTGTGAGAGTGAAATGTATTTATGTCCAAGAAAGAAAAAAAAAAAAAAAAAAAACACATTTCCCCCCTTAACTTTAATTTTGTACAAGTGCAGTTTGCATTGTTAATTTCTACCGAAATAGAAATGTATATTTTTGTATTTTTGTATACGTACCTGTCCTGATTTGGGCCTGTAAACTTTGAAAATGAACTACTGACTCATGTATGCCCTGGAAAATCTCAATAAACAAAAATGAGAAAGAAAAAAAAAATTTGTACAAGCGATCTGCCTTGAACCCAGAAGCAGGACTGACTGTGTTTATTTATTTAATGTGACTGTTTGTTATTTCATGAATTGTGATTTCCTGACAGTAACCTAACTCACACCCGAGTGTCATTTAGTCAAATCAGGCAAATCTATAGGACAGTTACGTAACAATCTTTTTTGTTTAGAAAATAAAACATATTTTCACATAAATCTGTTGCCTAGTGCCGTTTTAACATCATGACTTTGGCAGAGAAGTAAATAAAGTCAAATAAAAACAGGGATATCACTTTTCATGGATATGTGATGGATGCAAAGTGGCATTGTTGATGATATGCGGTCTTATGCTGAAGTGTTGTGTGGTGTTGTTTCTATTCTGGAAACGCTGAAGTATAGCCAGCGTCTCATAGTAACATTTCACATGGGCTTTTCCACCCCTTCTGGCTACTGGTGGGACACCCATCACAGAGACAAGACTGCTGAGACTTTGCAATGTGACCAGTCAGCCAGCAGAAAGGCCAACACACACACACACACACACACACACACACACACACACACACAATGCTCAAAATGCATCATGCCCATTATGGACAAATATAAATTACTCATATTAACTCTCTTTTTTGCTAGAATTAGGCAGGGGGAATTTTTTTTTTTCCATCACAATCATTTCTTTTGTGTCCCTCTCCTACTTGTACTTCGTGTTCTGACCTTAGCTACTCTTACCATGTCCATTAAGATCCTGCACTCAATTTGCTCAATATTTTTTTCTTAGTTTCTGTCCTTCTCCTTATCCACCTTGTGTTCCCTTTACTCAGAATTTTATCCACCATGCCTCGTCCCTCTCCCTCCCTTGTCTTGCTCAATATGGCCGAGCACTTATCAAATGCATTTGCACAACCAGCGAGGAAATAATATGTTTCTCAGAGCACCCCTTTCCATTTTTCTTAAAAATACAGGAACAGCAACATATAGAAATGAGATGGGCGGCATAATTTGGAACCAAAATGCAGACACACATAGGGAGATGTGGGATGTAAAATACTTAAAGCAAATGGTACAGGCAAACACACACATACACACACGCGGACCAGACCAGACAGAGTTCAATAGTTAATAGTTCAGGCAAACACACCAGGTAGGGAATCAGACAAAGATGAGTGAGGCGAAGCAGAGTTTAGGTAAACAGCAGACAGACAGGCAGAGGCACAGCAGAAAAGCAGCTCAGGCAGTGACTGGTCCATATAAGCCTGAGTGCCGACTAGTGATGAGGAACAGCTGGCTTGATTGCAGACAGGGAACAGGTGTGTGGTGACGGGAAACACTGGTGGACCTCGTGGGCAGGAGGAGAGCGTCACAAGCTACAATACAAACAATCCCACATGCTTATTTTGCATCCTTGTTTCCTCTCCTCGCATCTCTTCCTAGAGGAGTCGAGAGAACGGGCGTTCAGCAAAATGAGACATCCTTACTCAAGTCAAGCCTCATTTTAATCAATTAGTTTGAAATGTCCCAAATCTGCAGGATATCATTCTACTGGACTGTAATGTGATGCAACATCTTAAGTGCTTTTTCCTTTTCATTTTTCACTAACGGTCTTGATGTCACTACATTTTCTGAAAAAAGGAATAAGTCATCCCATCCCAACTGCACTTTTGTCTTATTTCCATTCCTCTTTGTTGTGAAGCACTGTAACTGTGTATTAAAAAGCGTTCTTTAAATGAAAAAGTTATCATTATTATTGTTATTAGTAGGAGTAGGAGCAGTGGTGGTAGTAGTAGTAGTCTGAGGCTCTGTTTGATAGCCTCATCACCTCTTATGGCATTTTTGAAATCAATAGTCTGCTGTGGATAAATAGTTTCAAAGGCATGGACGTATCAAATGTGTGTTGCACCAGATACAGACAAACAATCTGATGAAGAAAATTAACTGAGTGAACTGGGGGTGGTAGTCTCTCACTGTTTGCCTCTGTTTCATTTTGTGTTCAAAACATACAGCAAAAGTCACATATGGAGTTGCAAATATGGTTATGTGTAAAAACCCAAACTATCACTTTAAAAAAAAACTTTTCATCCAATCGTTTGTCATACATCTTCATCTCAGTGCTTTTCTTCTTTTCTTAGTGCTGGTGTCTCTCAAAATTAGGGTTAGGATTAGTGCCTCATAAAATCTGTTGCTCCCTGCTGCCGTTCCTTTCTGGTGTCTTTGACTTTCCTGAAGAGAGAAAAAAAAAAAAAACACATTGGAGGAGATTTTTTTCTGTCAGCTCTTCTCTTTCTCTTTGAGTTTCCATTGTGTCAAAGCTTTCGCTTAGTTTCTGCTGAAAGAACAGCAGCATTTTTCTTTCTCTGTGCAGTAAATCTGACTAAGTGGCACACAAAGTAAAACGCTGCTTAGAGACTGGTAAAGTCTGCTAATCCAAACCATGGTCTTGTTTGCTCGTGTTAATCACACTTAAGTCTCAGCATTAACATGGCAGTGATATTAAAATTCTCCACATAGCAACTTTAATTACGGAGAACGAGACGGCGTAGTGGAAAGTCAAACGGGAAAGAGGCATTTCTGGTACTACAAAGCTAGGGAACACGAATCACGAGGGGAGCGCGATCAATGCGCCCCTCCCTCTCCGAAAGCTAACTTTGAAGAAACAACACAAACAGATTCTTTGGCTGGACTCCTGCAGTTCCTCAGTTCTTCAGTGCAGTTGTCTCACAGCCGTTGGTCTTTTCTTTACCCAGTCTGCAACACCCGCTGAGTCTTTTCTCTTCCCAGTCAGCAACACACATGGAGTGATAAATACTATAGGATAAATACTATGGAAAAGGGCAAACATTTGGCATACTGTTTTAAGCCCCAAAACAAGGAAAAAAACATCCATCCAAAATGCAGCAGCATGACGCCTACTGTCACTTTCAATGAAGAATCAACTTATAGGCATCGTGATACGCTATTTGGCTCCAGTGCATAGTAATACTGCTGCATTATGCAATACAAAAAATGGTCCCAAAATAAGCTGTCTGTCTGAGTGGAGCATAAGGCACTGTAATTTATTGTATTCTGCTGTGATGTACTGCGCACTCCGGCCATGGCATCAATGGAAGCCACCAGATGGTTGGACCAATCAGCATCCTTTGACGTACTGCAGGCGTGATTTAAGTGAACAGCGAGAAGCCACAGTGCACGGAATTGAAATACTCGAACACACACGACTATAGCGTCCTTATATCAACGTGTTGACTAGCTACTGATACTGATATTTGCCCGCTTTCGCCATCACACTTGCTGCTGTTTAGCTTTGGCACTCCCATGCCGTGCCATATGGTTCTTCTGTTTGACTGGTTGAGTTAGCTGAGGTGCAGAGATTGCTCTTCACTAATGTTTCATAGTAAGTGCGCATCATTTTTAACACTGCATTAACTTTAAACCTGAAACAATTAAAAGTTTTTAATAAAGTTCCTTAATAAAGCATGTCAACATTAAAGCCCATAAATAAACACTACACATGCTCTCCTTCACTCATATGATTGTTAGAGCTTCAATGCATCTAAAATGACACAGAGAGGAAAAAATAGCACAATAACACAATGTAATGTAGTTAGATCATTTATGCATACCGACATTTTTGTGTCATTAGTTTTCATCAGGATTAAAAAAAAAAAAACTCATTAGTATTATTATCATTTCATCATCGTCATGGAAAAAAGGGTTGTCAAGCGCTATTTTTCATCCATAAATTCATTGGTGAAATTAACAATGCCTCAGCCCGTGCTCGCCACGTCGGGCAGCCCAAACCCTAACCTAATCCCACAAAGGAGACCTCAGTAGAGGCTTTAATGGGATACTTCCACAATCCACTGTTACAGAGCCAGCAGACTGTGGTCTAGTAGATGTTTTAAACCACATTAAAAAGTAATGCCGACTTACAACTTACAAGCACACTTGGGTGTGACAGGTGCCTAGCTCTTACTTTTTTGCCTAGCACTTCTCTATTATACATGACTATAGAAACACAGGAACATTTGCTATATTTGTTTCCAGGATGCTCTGGCTCTGAGCCCTGCGCTCCTTGTTTCCTCTCAGTCGGTCGCATCTGCTGTGCGGCAGCTTGGAAATTAGATATTTGTGGAAACGCACCACTTCAGTCAAAACTCAAAGGCACATACCAAAACAGGAATGTGTTAGAAACAAGTGGAAGGGGCACAGGCACAGAAACAGATGTGACGTTGTTTGTTGTCATTACTCTGCCCACGTGTCTTTTCCTGGAGGTTTTCCATTGCATTCCTAGAATATATATGAGGAGTCATCAAAAAAAATCACGTAGCGACAGCATTTCGAACTTGAGAAAGGCACTAAACCCATGCCTGCTCAGTCACTGTGAGTCAGCTAGAGTGGTGGCTATCAAGTGGGGGCACACATACTCCTAGGGGTACGTTGGAGTACTGCAGGGGGTACATGAGATTTTTAAAAAATGTTAATTTAAAAAAATATCAGTCATGCATAATTCCTAAAATAATTAGTCTATGCTGAAACAAGTTCAATAACAAATATAATTGTTAGTTTGATGAAGCAGATTTTTTATCAGTTTTCCTATCTGCTGCGGTGGTCGTCGAGCGAGGACGTTTGTTCACTATGACCGGGAAGTCAAGACACAAATCCAGAAAAATGGATTAGTGGTTGAGACGTAGCAACAGTACAACTGAAAACAAGGAGAAAGAAGTGAAAAAGAAGCAAAAACTGGGCCAATAAAATTAAGATTATTGTGTCACACACTGATCTTTATATGGGCTTTTTTTTTTTTTTTTTTTCAAAGCCTTTTTTTTTTTTTTTTTTTTTTTTTTTTTTTGCACTGGCGTACTTGCCTGAAAAAAAATATTTCAAGGGGAGTACATTCTTGAAAAAAGTTTGAGAATCACTAAGCTAGAGAACTAAATTGCCCAGTAGCAGAAGGCTCTCTGAAAAAGGAGGGTAGCCTCATTTAAAATTTTCTTATTTATCCTGGAGTGCTATTTTCATCATCCACCAACATTTGGGAAATTCTAAAAATCAATAACTGTAATAAAATGGATTTTTTGGGGGGTTGTTTTGATTGGATCGCCTGCACTCTTAAATGTGAAAGCAGATTTTAATCTTCAGAGGGGAAAAAAAATGCTTGGAGAAATCAACTGATAGGCATTTCTCTGCACTTCAGTACTTCAGATTCTCAAAATTTCATGGTGGTTTTTACATCAACAGATGACAGTAAAAAACAACAACAACATTTTAATAAGGAATGACGCTGCTGGACCTAGCGGGCGGTGGATGTCCCATCCCTTTAATATTTCTGTTTCCGGGAATCTTGGACACAGCAATTATGGAGTATTATGAAACCGCCGCACGCTATCTCAGGTTATGGTGCTTTTACGGCCATGCAGCCGTTTCTCCTTGACACCACTTCCCCCCACCATGTGCTCGTGGCCAGACTCTGTACTAGTAAGTGGATAATCCAATGGGCATAGAGGCCTCCAAATGGCTCCTGAACTATTCATCTGCTGCAGTCAGACAGTGCCATGCTGCAACAGAGCCTTTTAACAGCAACACTGAGATCCCCACTATTTCTGGGTTTTTGGGAAGAAAGCAAAAGCCGGGAGGAAGGGATGAGACACACACACACACACACACACACACAAACAGAGGGAGAGTGAGAGAGAGAGTTGTGGGAGAGCACTGGGGCCATAGAGAGAACAGAAGGTGAAAAAAGTGAAAGTAAAGTGGCAGATATGGACAAAAGATAAAAATGAAAAAGATTTCAATCCGTTGAGCCTTGCAGGTTCAGCGCGCTGACAGTTTATGATGCTGATGTGCGATGGCTGTAAGATTTTTGCCTACAAAAAAAAAAAAAGCAGCGCAGCAATAAATAAAATGCTGGCTTTCAGAATCGTAACAGTTTGTTTTATTTTCTTGAAAACTCCCTGTTCTCTCTTTTATATAACCCCAATTCATACAGCCAGTGGTGTTCGCCAAGCAATTTGATCGGTCAAAGACACTTTCTAAGAGCCCCAGAGGCCCCTGAGCAGCATTTGTTGTACTTTACTGGTTGTTATGCCAACTTTCGAGGTAACCAGGGTGCTACTTAGTGTCTTTTTAGTGTCTCTTGTTTTTTTTGAAGGACAGACCATCCACTCACCATTGGTGTTTCAGAAGGAGACAAAGGAGGGGAAACTCCAGTGGGATTTGATTCCAGTTAAGACACTAGTTTCTTATTCTTATGTATGTGAATGTCATTCTTATGTAGAGATATTTTTCAGGCAGCATACATGCATTGGTATCCATTGTAGGAAAGCCATAAGATGTTATTTTACCACTGTTGTACCCTAAAAATGCTGTCTTGGGTATGACTGCTGTAGCGTATTATGAATTTATACCTTAAAAGTTGGGTAAAGGTGGTGAGTTTAGGTGGCCTTTCCCCACATATATCCTTGGCTACCTTTACATGAGCTGATTATTAATGAGATAATAATATGATGCTTTATTTAACACAGCAGGAGAATTTTATTTCTGTATGCACCTCATAGGGATGTCAGAGGTCAGAGCAGCACCTTGGGAGCTGGTAGGGAGTCACTGACTCGCTCAAACTCGATTCAGCAGCGTGGATGCATGCCAGCACAGAGCTTGAACCTTGGCCATCCAGTTGAAGGACAATCTGTCTAAGAATTAAGGAATCCTGTTGTAAATTAGTCCTTAAGTATTTCTAAGAATTTATCTGTGAAGGATCGAGCAAGTAAACAGTTGTGCTGGGACAGTAAAAGCACACACAGGAGCCTAATAAAGAAATACTTCACACTTAGCGATGCCAAAATCCTAACTTGAACCTCATGCCAAATGAGTGTGGTTCTGGATATGGGGAAATATATCCAGTGATGTTAATTAAATATATTTTCATAACGCATAAGTACTGTATGCCAGTTTTGGTGCTTTCCCAACAAAAATGCAGAACTGCTAAGGTAACTACGACAACTCGCCATGCTCCCTGCAATATCAGAGAACAGCTGAAATTACCACAGAGTCATGTCAAGTCTTTGCTTTATACCTGGGCAATCGGGAGTCAAAGTAGGCCTGACTTTGTACCTTTTTAGAAGTGACTACTTAAGTATCTTGGCCTTCCATTTAACTCTACATTGCATCATTTATTAATGGGGCTTGAACGGCTGGTCAAGGAGGTAATCAGCCAACTGGTACAGTCCCTGAATGATTCATACAGCGACGCGGTAGAAAGGACAGCATTGTGCACTCACTTTGCATACTAAACACCTAGACATGCAGCAGGACTGGGATATTGCTTGGCTCTATCACTGCTGTTATGCAAAAGTTGCATCTTAGTGAACTTCAGTGGGATTTGAATTTTAGATAGCCTTTTTATTAGGTCTCATGACATGATAGTACTTGAAACTCATGTAATATCCTGTGAATAATTTAACTTGGCGAGGTATCCTCTTGTCTGAAAATGGTCAGTGCTGAGGAGTTAACATTTTGGAGAAATGTCGTTGAGCAGTTTTAAAGAAATTTGTCATTCAGCAGCAGTGAAATCATCATTTAGCAGCAGAGAAATTTGTCATTCAGCAGCTGTACTGTGTCTCAATGAAAGGCCTGCAATGAATTTCCTTGAAGTTGATCTGAAAAGTTTTTTAGTGAAGTCCTTTAACAACACTGATCCCCAAGGCTTGTGGTGCATCGCTCCGTGCATACTAAGTAACCTGCTTCTTGTCTTGGAGTTTCTGTTAAGGAACTGGTTTGCTTAAATTCAAGCTTATTTGGTCTTTTGAAAGCAAGGTGATAGGATGAACCATGTCTGCTGCCAGCACATAGGAACTGTCCACTTCCTGCTTGGCAGTGGCAATAATGAAAACTCGCTGATGACAGCCAAGGTCGGTGAGAGATTAACAGTGTGCTTCAGAGATCCTGGAGCAGTCAGGTGTTTTGGAGCAAGCTCCTGTGGATGTGGGGCACGGAGTTATGAAGTCAACTGGGCACTGGTGAAATCCTCTCGCTTATTTACTCCTCGGGAACAGAGGGATCCAGGAGACAGGACAGACATGCAGAATGAATGTCAGAGCTGAGCATATTACCTGTCACTCAGTCTTCCCTCCACTGTGAGCCAGAGAGGAGGCCGGGTAATGAACAGAAATGGGAAAAGGAGAGGGGATAAAAGGATGATAGAATTAGTATATCTGACAAGAATTCAGATATAGAGAACCTGACGTGTTCAATCCCCAAATGTTTGTACAAGAGGAGAAAAAAAATGAGAACACAGAATGCTCTGGGAAGGAAGGAGGGTTTTCTGAGTTCACCCCAATTTTTCTCGCCAAAGGTTCCTCTTTCCAGACACTCTCGCCCACACTGATGTCTTCCTGGAATTGCAATCACTTCAGATGACCTCCAAGAAATAGAGAGGTCACAGCAGCCAAGGTTTGGCTCAAAAACAATGCACACTACAGCAGTGATTTCACAAAGTGCAACCTGTAGTATATCTAGTTCTGATATTAAGCCAACAATTCACAACTTTTCTCCTTGAAGCAGAAAGAGCATTCTTAGTCATCTCGTCGGTGGCCGAGGTAAAGTATTGAGGTTGCAAACGGCACAGGCAATTTGCGATAAAAAAGCTAAAAGAGAGCACTCAATAGCATGCAGAGCAGGCTCTTGGTCAAACTGACCAAAAAGTTTCCCAGTGTATCGCCACCATAAGTGAAAAGTAAACCATCAAAGGCATTTCATTAGCTGGCTGACATTACTGAATGCGTTTAAATGACCACAATCCTGTAATGTTTGTTTGAATGACTACAAGCCAGTTGTTTTACCTTGGCAATCTGGACAGAGCCAATTCCAAAAGATCGGCGATGCTAAATGTAAATTTTGAAGTGAAAATGGCAATAAAAGAATCTGCCAACTAATGCACGGTGACTTTGAATCTCTGTCAATTGCAACTGCATTTGAATCTGTAGCTGGTTAAGAGGAGTGAGGAGTTAGCAATTAAACTGTTTTGCACTGCAAAGCAACTTTTTGCAGTTGAAAACAGGTTTTTCAAAGGTTTTGAATCACCGCAACCACCTCCTTGATCACCGCAACCACAAGAGGTTCTTGATCATACAGTCATAAAAAAATAAGTGCACTAGTATGCAAGATTAGCTGCAGACAGATACACACACACACACACACACAAACAGATAGACATGACTAAACACATGATCCCCTCCAGGCTGCCAACTGGCAAAGATGGAAAAAAAAAAAGAAAGAAAGCTTTTTTGAGTGTTTTTGAATGTGTTGTGTCTGCTGCACACTACACATATGTGACGCAGCAGTGCAGAAGCCAGCCAAGGACAAATTTAGCTAAACTCATAAAGACTAACCCAGTGTTTTGGTAAGTTTCTTGTCACGTTCTGTTTTGCCTCTTGCCTCTGTTGTTCCGTTCACTCACTTCATGGATTCTGAATTTTTGGGAATGGGATGCGCTCCTTTTGAACAGCAGGGGAAGCAGCAGGAGGAGCTTGAGTCTGGCATGGATTTTGGCACCAAACTTCGGAGAAGAGGAGAAAAGGGCTTAAAACAGTAACATCCGAGTTGATATTAGTCTCAAGAAAGTATTCCCAAGCCTCCAATTAGTTTTAGGATTATCCCTGCACTGTGGCTGCTAAACTGACTCTTGTTAGCCACAATCCAGCTCACTGCTGACCTCACAGACAACAGATGGTAGACACCCCCAAAATGTCCTAAGCATAACCGAAAAACTGCAGACACACACGCACTGACATTGTATATTCTGTTTACCCATTTTACCTCAATATCAGAAGTTGCATAATGCCTATAATAGAATAAATTCTTCCAAACGTAGCCTGTAGTGTTGACCCAGCAAACACCTCAGCAGTAACATTGCCCGACAGTGGTGGCGGCACTGCACCTTGCTAAGCACTTGACTGCTCAGCTTCACACAGAATGAACACAATCAAAACATTTCACACACAAATAAGCAGCACTGGAAAGGGCAAGGTATCAGTCTAATGTTACTGCATATAGTGAAGTGGGTATTTTGCCGTGGGGTGTGTTGCTTCGTGCTGTATGTGTGTGTGTAATGAGGCATGCTGATGGAGCCGTGGCCACGGACTGTTTTTGAAGGCATTTTTTCGTGGCGGTCTGTAGGGAGATAGTACCCTTTTTTCAACTGTAGTGGAGCTAGTTTGGATGCACTTTGATCCTGACTAACACAGGGAAAGTCTACAAATTATTCTTAAACTATGTATGATATGACTGCTTCCACTGATTGCTAATGGCTGGTACATTCTGCAAAGGCACTGGGATTGGATTTCTTTTTGATGTGACACAATACCACTCCGGGGTTGGCCTCGTCAGCTGGGGTGGCAGTTTTTCTGGTGGAGCAGTCGACTTATGAGCCAGAATTCAGTTACGCAATAGCACTAAATCAGGAATTAAACACTGTTAAACAATGTTTGATCGTCCTGTTGCTGGACCCGCTGGCCATTTCCGTAGAGATGCATGTGGCTGGGTCAAAACTCCAACACATGGTAAGTCTACCTTTCCCTGTACATTTCTACTTTTCATATGCTGACATGTTGCAACAGACTGATTGTGTTAATGTAAATGGCAACTAGGTCAAACTAAAGGATAAAGGCTGAAAAAACTAAATACCACAAACTGATTAATTAATTTGGTTGCACTCCTGCTAAAATTAAAGAGCAGCAGCACAAAGCACAATAGATGGCTTTTTAATTATTATGCTGCCTTCATGTGCTGGCAAATGTGGCATTCAGGAAACATGAAAGCTTTTCGATATTTAACGGTAAAGTGATGTATTTTATATTTTGAATTAAATGTGTTACCCTATAATGTATGTAAAACGCCAGCTTCATTTTGAAGATTCCTAAAAAAAGGTCCCATTGTGTCATAATCTGCCTGAGGCACCACCGAAAACACACAGCTGTGAGCACACAACGCTGTGAACAATGCGCACATGTTTAGAACATCCATACAGCCATATCTGTTTACTGCCCATTGTTTTGTAAGAGAGAAACTATGAAAGAAAGAGTTTAACGCAGTTTGAGACTGGCAGACTCTGAGCCATGAAAGAGTGATCCCACTCAGATGCAGAGAATTAGTTTGAGAATTAACAAATTAGTTTGTGAAACAACAAATAGACAAATTATGCTGCGCTGGCATTCTTTTACGAGGCAAATAACACACCAGAAAGCTCATGAGCACGACCACTAAGTGTGTACGTGTTAAGTGTGTGCACCTGCAGGCATGCGTGCATTAATTTCGAGGCTTAAGTATAATCACTGTAAACAATCATCAGCAAATGAAGATCTGCGGTCTCTACTGGCCTGGCATTTTACGGTGTGCTTTCAGGAGTCAAATCTGCTGGATTGCTGCACAGCAAACAAAAACAGGGAACATTACATTTTGACAGCAACACATTCATTTATTCCATTTCCACTATTCTAACAGTGCAGTTTCAGCTTCAAATGATCTTTCCTCACTGGAATACATAGTTGCTGATATCAAGGGCACTTGTTGGCTTTTATTCTTCTTCATGCTTCAGAATGAATGCATGTGCACAATGACAGGGAGGAGGAGGCAAGACAAGGAGCAACATCCTCGCTGAGACATGATGCAGTGAGGCTCATGGGAAATGTGGTCACGAAATGGTAAGCATGGTACCATAAGCAAAGTACCACCATAGTACTTTAACCCATTCCTCCCTCTCATCCACACTGTGCTCATACAAACAGTATGTAGACTGCTGCATAGATCTGACCACAAGTTAGTCAACCTCAAACCACTCTATAGCTCAGCAACTAACTGTGAATGTTTTAAAACAGCAGCCTGGGATGAGGTCAATGAGTCCTTTAAAGAGGATGAGCTGACTGACTGTATCGCAGGTTATATAAACATTTGCCAGGACAATTTAGCAGCCACCACTGTTTCCCAGAGACCTGCTCACCTCAATGCCCTCCTGAATGAAAAGAAGGAGGCAGGAGGACAGAGAGGCCATCAAACAGGTCCAGAGAGAACTGAAGGTGAGGATGAGAGACTGCATGGAGAAATATAAGAGGCAATTGGAGGCCAAGCTGCAGAGAAACAATGTGAAGGTTATGGTCAGATATGAAGACCATCACAGGCTTCGCACAGACTGGCAAAACTATCGAGGAAAACAAAGCCAGGGCTGAGGAGTTCAACCACTTTTCAATCAGTTTTACTCAGGGAACCTTATTCCTAACATACCACACTACTACTATATGGACAAAAGTACTGGGCTACCTGCACATTACACCTACAGCAGCTTTTATGATATCCCATTCTAAATCCATAGGCATTAATATGGAGTTGGTCCCCCTCTTTGCAGCTATAACAAATTCGACTCCTCTGGGAAGGCTTTCTGGTTTTGGAGTGTGTCTGTGGGAATTTTTGCCCGTTCATCCAGAAGAGCATTTGTGAGGTCAGACACTGACGTTGGACGAGAGGACCCGGCTCGCAGTCTCCATTCTAGTTCATCCCATAGGTGTTGGATGGGGTTGAGGTCAGGGCTCTGTGAAGGCCAGTCATGTTCTTACACACCAAACTCACCAGACCACACCTTTATGGATGATGTTTATGCCAGAGGAGGTTTGGAGCTCTGCAGTCATTGAGTCAGCAGAGCATTGGCCACTTTCCCCTTCAATAAAGTATGTATAAATAATAATAAAGTATAAACTATCTATCTCTGCAACTATCTAAAGAAATGGTTCAGCATCAGTATATCCCTTTTTTCATACTTGTTTATATAGTATGTCTGTTCATTTCATTCATACAGAAATACATCCTTTTCCTTTTCCCATATGGGATAGGGCGCCTCCATCTTCCTGCCCCATCTTCAGAGCAAGTAATGGGGAATAAAAAAAAAGCCATTGCAAAAACTCAGGATCCTCATATGCTGCAAACACGCATTCCACATTTCAGCCAAAGCTGACACAACGCTATAGCAGCTTGACTTTGTGAATGTGAGCGGTTACATTAAAAATTTACAATTGTTTTTATTGCTCACATTCCATGTTTTTGTGCGACTATTTTCATTGCTCTGCCCAAAAAACATAGCATGTAGCAATAAAAAACAACTGTAAATTTTTTATATAACCGCTCATATTCACAAAGTCATTCTGCTATAGCATTGAGTCAGGCTTGGCTGAAATGTGGAATGTGTTTTTGCTGTGGCTTTTGTCCCCAGTAACTTGCAACTACATGAGCAACGACTGTGGAAAAAAAGTGATACACTTCAGAGATCCCAAACCATTCCTTTAAGTGGACAATTTAAGATGTATTATGCAATCCATGACCGCTATAGGACCCGGAGGAATTTCAACAACCTTGGCAGAGCATATCTCCCCCTACAAAATGCACAGGCACAGCGTTCACTTGGCACTTTCTTTCCTCTTCTTTCCATCACAGCACAAACAACTAGGCTAGTTAATTAGAGCAGAAACCCAAGAGAAACATCTAGTGTAGAGGTAATATATCACCATGCAAAATAATGTAATAACGACACTGTTTGTCATTTGCTTTTTTAATTTGAGAACGAGACTTCTTCTGAGGCTTTGTAGCAGAAATGCCTTGTTGCTCGCAGCTCTGTCCTGCATCGTTGAGCAATTGAAAATGCAATAAGGGCAGGCGGAGGAGATGCAGAGTGTCTTTGAAATGCCAATGGGTGGTGAGGTTTTTGTAACACAACAGAGCGCTGTAAAGGGAGTTTTGAATGCCAGAAGTAATTGTAAAGTAATTGTTAATAATACATTTTATTTGGTCTGGAGTGTTGGTCTGCTTGGTTGCCTATATACTTGAAGAATAAATTCACAATATTACTTCACCTTAGGACAGAGTCCCTTGTTTTTTTTGTTGTTTTTTTTTCATGGTTGTCTGCACCACTCACGGACAAATATCAAGCAACACTTCCTAGATCTTGTTTCTAATACTTTTTATTTGTCTCACACCTTTCTGAACACCCAAGGTCAACTACCAAATTGTTAAAAAGAAAATATGAAAGGACAAAACAACAAGACATGGACGGCAGTTCTAGTTATTTTGTGCTATAGGGCTAACCTGGCATCGCCACACCAATTCGCACATGTGACTTCGTGAAACCTCTAAGTGTATTTTCAATTTCCAAAGGACATTATCAACAGTCGCAGACCAAAATGCTTCTCGACGCACTTGGATTGACCTAAAATCAAGTGCAACAAAACATGTGACCCAATGCTGAGCAACAGCAAAGCGTAAACAGTCTACAACATTTGTTTTCTTCTTCTTTAAGACCGTCCAGATTGTTTAATACTGTTGCGATAGCAGATTCAACAGATCGCTCCACATAAGCTGCAGCCATCTTGGTTGTTTATTGCCTCAACCGCACTCCACGGTTGTGACTGGCCCAACACGGCTCCATCAGTTGGAAATCTGTCTGAACGTGAGGAGGGGAAAGACCAATCTGCCAGAGCAAATAACATGAGCTCGCAGATTCGTCTTGTTCCCAGGCTAGTATAGAGCAGTGAAATTAATTTCCCCTTGGAAGGTACAATCAGTAATATTTATATTGCCTTGAGCACAAGTCACTTGTCTGTTATCTCAACTGGGTGCTGAGAATTCAATCATTCAAAACCAGATGTCCAGCCCGTACTCTTTGCTTTAGTAGAAGTTGTCCTCACCCCCAGGGATTATGAACGACACTCAGTTATACCTGAGCAAGCTTCCTGCAAGTCGCAAAGTGGCTAAAGGTATTAAGTGGCTGAGGTTGATCAACAATAGCTACAACTTGTAAGGTAGATTTTGATCAGAGAGGAATATTTACCCCCCTGTGGCTATTTCAGAGAGTGGTGGTTACTGTGGTTAGTGTTGTGCCTGAGGTTAAAGCTGCACCTTTCTGATGAGGTCCATCCAGTTAGTAGGCTACAGGAAAATTACAATGAGGATAGAGCAGGGCTTGGGGCTGAGACTGAGTCTTGTGAGGAGTAAATGATTGCCCCATGTTGTAGTTCTATTGGTCGCCACTAGATGTTACAAAAGAGTCTACTATTACTGATTTTTTTTTCTTTTAATTTTAAAAGCACATGTGGTGTTTTTTTTTTTTTTTTTGGAAAATTGGCCATATTAACATACTGATGTTATACTGATGTCACTGCTCCCAATCAAGTGGGGTCTGATAGACCTGCAGCAGGCAACAGTAAGTAGAACAGGGAGGACTGTCCTCTGCCTGATGAGATGAATCCTGAGCCAGGCTACTTGACAGCTGAACCATTTGAAAAATGGCAGGAGGGCAGCTACTCTACAGTCCCTGTGGGAGTTTAGGACTGTGGGAGTCCTTTAAATCTTTCTCTTTTAGTTAATCTCACCTCCCTCCCTCCCTATTCCTCTCTCTCTTTCTCTCTCTCTCTCTCTCTCTCCCTCGCTCTCCCTCTCACTCCCTCTCCCTCTCTGTCTCCTTAGTTCCCTTTTCCTCTCACAAATCTGAGATGAAATCATAGATTCTGCTCACACTCGTATGGCTGCTTTCTCCCAGCAAGGCATCTGACTGCAGCGAGCTTCAGCCTCGTCCATCCAGCTGCAGCACACATACACACACACACACACGCACACTAACACACACACACACAAAACTATGCACATACTGTAAATTCATGCACATACTCACAGACAGACATGCACACACAAACTCCATACTCTAAAACTTCATGCATGACACACACACACACACACACACACACACACACACACACACACACATACACACTTTGTGCCCTGCCAGCCCTGCATTTGGAGTAAGTCACTGCGACTAAAAATAAACAGACTGTAATCATCCGAACGTGTTCTCAGCCACAGACGCAGCCACTCCAAAGTCGATAATAATCCTCTCTGAATGTCGCAAACATAATCAATATTTTTACAGACACGGTGAAATTAATCTGCTGTCTTAGTTCACATTCTGTTCCTGGAAAATGCACAAAATTGCACCTTATAATCGTAAATACTCAGAGAGAAATCTGAATCTAGGCGTGTATAAGGTATAGGCTCTATATATTGGCAGCACAATGAATCCTCATGCCATTACAGGCTGGAGAGAGACAGATAAAGAGAAAGAGAAAACATAATTGCTGTACTCTAGCATGATAAATTCAAAACTGTTGCCCACTCACTCATTCAGATTCAGAAGAGATGATTCAAGGCCTTGTGGGCAGCGAAGTTAGTGGTGCCCCAGATCAGAAGATGCCAAGTACGTTTTGCTCCCTGCAATACTATCATGTCAAATGAAATCTCGTCGGCATATGAAAATTGCCATGTGGCACATTTTTGCATTTTTTTTTAATTTTATTTTTTTTTTTGCAGATAAATTCAGCCATAGTAAGCATATCGGTTAGAACAGCAGCTAATGGTTTCAGGCACACGGGTGTCTGAAAATGTCTGAAAACAGCCGCCGTTTGATGGACGTGCTCATATCTCGGATGCAGTTTAAGCAAGATGCACTACACTCCTCTTATTTTCCCTCTAAAAGCTGTCTAATTTAGGTCTATTGGCAAGCAGAGCGCTGTGACCTTAAATCTAATTCCCATCCAGCATCAATTTTCATTTTGAGAATGTACCGTCTGTAACTGGAAATATTTACAATTTAATGTGTGTGCATGTGTGTGTGTGTGCTTGAGAGAGAGAGAAAGAGAGAGAGAAAGTGTGTGTACGAGAGAGACTTTTCAATACTTCAATCATCGCAATCTAAAGGCTTTAGCAGTGGAAGCTGTTCAAACAGGTAGCGCGCTTGGTTCAAGTACACTGAAATGCCATGGTGAAATGTGCTCAATATGTGCTTTATCCCAGCACATGGTATTTAAATATCATCTTATTAGCAAAAGTATTTAACTGTATATTCGGCAAATGGGTTGTAGTGACGATGTCTTTCAAGCTGAGGATCTTGGCCCTGCTAAAAATAGAAATAAAGGTCTTAAGTGAAAGATAAAAGTAGTTCACTCCTACTCTCAAACAAGATGTAAAAGCTATGCATCATATTTCTTTTGAAACGCTGGAGGTCTATTACCGGTAATTGGGGTATGTGTCACCAGCATGGGTCTATATGGAGAGTGAGGCACGCCTGCACCTTGTAAGAGGCGAAGAAGAGATAGATAAACAAGGCGTATTATTTGTTATTGATCTTGTTGTAGATGGTGAGTCTCCATGTGAGCTACACAGTGGAGTAATGCTACAAAGCTGTTTTAATGCTTTGCTTCATGGCCACAAGGAAAATGTAAATTAAAATTTTGACCGTCACAAGTATTAGTCTGGAAATCACTCAAACATCAGCGCTCTTAAAAACTCCACATATTCTAAATACTACTAATCCTACTAAATTTCCCATTCATAATTTATAATTTTGTCAGCCTCCTTGATCAGAAAATATGCTCTCCCCCATGCTTCTGTTTGGCATACTCTAAATCAACATTTTTATTTATAGTTTCATGTTAATTGGACAATTTTGAGGATTTTGCTGATTTGAAGAACAGGTGTAACATATCATGCCATTGAGAAACTGTAGGAATGACTTTTGAAAAAAAAAAAAAACTGCGCAGCTCTCTTATCTGTGTAACCTTTGTATCTGTTTAGCCTTTCCCTCCATGAGCATCTTGTAACTGCACATTATATGTGAGTCTTTCATTTGCTGTAGCTTCAACTGTCATGAATAAATGAATGACTGAATAAATAAACACTTGAGTGCTGCTCTAAAGAATTGCTTCTACACTTCGCTGTAGGTAGCTGCTTGATAGATATTTCTTACGCTCCACTTTGAGTGAAGATTTTTTTTTGTCTTTCTTTTTTTGTGTCTTAAGTGTAACAAATGTCCTAACCTCAGAACTTTTTCAAAGTACTTATGTTCTTACGCTGTTTTTAATGTGCCCTGGGATCAAACTCTGGTGCTGGCCCTGCTGAAGTGTCCATGAGCAAGATGCTGAGTCACTGGCAGCTGTAACTGGAGCTGACCTCTCTCTCTGTGGAGGGGAATAAGAGACTTTCCCTACAGTATCACACAGTTTGGCTGTTTCTATTATTATACTCAGGGTTTGAGTTGTAATCTGAGCTTTTTGGGAGTCTCTAAAACAACTAATGTTATAGGTAGACATAAATAAAGGATGCCTGACGAGTGCACACTTTCACACACAACGTACAAATACAGTGTGACAGTAGAAATACAGAAATACCCAGAAATACCCAGCGCCACGATGAAGTGACTGACTCCACCCAACAAACAGCGCTGTCCGTGGTCCTGAAGCAGCAGCTACACAACAATCTCTGTAACAAACTGCTACTACTACTATAATTTCAATATCTTACAAAGGTGATGTTGGGTGATTGATTCTTCTTCCAAATGGGTTTGAGCGATTTCAGCTTGCACGGTCTCAAATTCCTATTTAATGCAATATTCTCCTGCGCACCCTGGTGGCCTGGCGGTGAAGTGCAGCCAGTCTGTTTGTCATTCACAAGGGAATATGGTGCGTTTAGTTCTTTTGGAAAACATGTTTCTTTGAGACTGTTTATCTTGTTGATGTGAGTAATACTCATTACGCTGAAAAATGCATTATTTGTAATAATGGATGTTGGTAATGTGTTAGTGACCCCCACAAATTTATGAGCTCAAACTGCTCCTCATGGAATGGAATGACTTTTCACGGTCTAAAATGTTGAATTTTCATGACCTACAATGTATTAAAACACTATGAAACTTTTTTTTTATTATTATCAAAATTTTAAACATGCTTCAAATTCCTATTAAATTAAATACAATCGTTTAAGTTATAATTGTGTTTTAGCCTGGGGGAATTAAACATAGCACAATGGAACACAGTGGGAAATGCACATTTGATTTGGTGAACTACTTGATTGATTTTTTGTTTTAACTGAGGCTGAAATAATTCCATTATATTCCATGATTAGGTTTTATTGAATTCCCCTACTTTCCCTGTCTGGAATACACTTTTCAAAACACCACAATTTTCCAGAAACTCTATGACCCAGAATAAATGTAAGTGTAGAAAAGGTTAAGATATAAGGCTACAGCTGAGTCTGCTCTTCATTTCAGTGTGGTTAGCTCTTCAAGAACAGATACAGTGAGGCTTACATTGCGATCACAAACAAATCTACCTGACACAGTTGAGTAGCATATGAGCGATGTGAGAAGAGGCACATGGAGTCCTGGGAAAAGGAGGGCAGAGACATATTTCAATCAATGCAGGCACAAAAGACGCAATATAGGCATTTCCGGTTAAGGTTACACCGACAGCAGTAACCGGGTTTCCATCCACCTATTTTTATTCGCATTTTCAGAAATTGTGAAAAAAAAACTTGAATGGAAATGCCAGAAATTCGAAAAATGAATGAAAATTCGCAAAAAACGTTTTTACGCTTGGAGGGGGTGGATTTCTCAGCGTATCGATAAAAGAAAACGCGACTTTTTGCTGTGGAAACAGGTTTTGCGAATAAACGATGACTGGACCGGATACCACGTCACACTTCTACGCTACAGTCTTATTATTAGTTGTTATCATTATTATTATTATTATTATTATTAGTCTCTTATTCTTTATTTAGGATGGTTCGGTATGAAGTTAGCGCTGCCAAAATAGTAACCAGACTTCTCCCAAGAGCCGACAAGTTCAGCAGGAATCTGTCCCTGATCAGCGTTTGAGTGTCAGCTGAGTGTTTGTTGTTGTTCAGTCGACACACAGATGCTATCTTATGGCGTCATCTCACGGCGCACTCTTCTCCCAATAATCGCAAAACAAAACTAATGGAAACAGGCATAAATTCGCATTTTCTTTTGCGCATTTTGACAAAATTCGCTCAAAAATTTCGATATATTTGGATGGAAACCCAGCTACTGATCACAATCTCATCAAATCCTGTCTTGAGATTAAGATGTGAGTCGTCCTGTCAAAACTATAAATGTTGGGCTGGTGCTGCACTGATTTTTGGTATTTATCCGTTTTGCAGGCATCAACCGCAATCAAAAAGCGCACTGCTCATGGGCGTTTTTAATGAGGAAAAACTGGAGTGGGGTTCGATTGATTTTTGGACAAGCAGATGTCCTGTGTGAATTTAATAAACAACAACTGACTTCATCACATGAAGGCCAAGGTCTGCCTGCCCAAGAGACACACACACACACACACACACACACACACACACACACACACACACACACACACAGACACACACACGCACTCTTGTTCAAATAAGCAACCAATAGCCCTTCACCTTTAGCACACCGCTTGAGTTTCTTTCTGTAAGTGTGGCATGTAAGTATAAAATGAGTAGAGCTAATTTACAATAAGCATCTCCAGGTAATTGCAGCAAGTAAGTATAAGGGCAGTATAAGCTTCAGTTTCATAACATCAGAAATTTGACTCCGATGCAGAGGTATGTTTATGTTGAAATTACTATTTAATGCCCTTTAAGGACCCACAGACATACTGTGATGTTCACAAGCACACATACTCACTGCTGTCAAAATGGACTCCATTTAACAGCCGTGATATCCAGTGATTGCAGAGAATATTTTGTCAAACCATTTGTCATGTCAGTATCAGCACCATCAGGAAGGCAGTGTGTCTACTGATGGTCTGGGCAGGATCAGATCACTGGTTAATGCAGTGTGTCCTGTGTGAATATTGTCTGCAAGCACACGCACACAGGATTTACACCAGACAGTCTCAGCCCGCTGTTTAAAAAGGTTTTAAATCCTCTCCAGGTGGCTTGTGTTCCCAGGTCTCTATCTGTGTAACAGTCTCCTATCAGCTATAGAGCCTGACTTTTGCCATTAGCAGCGCCACGGCAGCAGCATGGCAGCGTATAGCTGTCGGCACTACGATCCATTATTCACACAGCCACCATCCTACTGCTGAGAAAGGGAAGCTTCTCAGTCATCTTGCTGCAGTGTAAATGGATGTGTATACATCCATCATACAGGACAGAGGGAGGACAGACAGACAGAGATGGAGAAGGGCAAAAGATACAGAAAGAGAGGCTGATGTAAGTGACCATTTCCCACCTTTGCAAGGTGGAAGACTTGGCTTGGAAAACTGATCGATATATACACTCAGTGGCCATTTCATCAGCTCCACATGTACAGTCTAATGCAGTTCAGTGCAACAGCTCTGCCATAAATTAAACCTTTTAACAAAGTTTACAATGTTCAGTTTGTGTAGACATTGTGGAGAATGTGTACATTTAATTCTGTGTTTATTACTGAGGTTGTAGTTTGCAGAGGTCTTGTACTGGACTTCATTATATTGAGAGGTGTTTTTAATTTTTTGTCCTCCCTATTTATATACATGAGAGGCGACAGAATAGAAGAAACAGCTCAATAAAGTGCAGTCCAGTCCAACAGCAGCACTAACTATGAGCTCAATGCCAAACATAGAATTGAATGAACACCTCTATTACTGTGACAAAAAGAAAACCGGAGCATTATAGGCATCAGAAAAGGAAACTGTATGGCATGACAGTTGGATTGAATTGTATTAGATTGTACAGGTGAACCTAAAAAGTGGCCACTGAGTGTATGTATATGTATTCAAAAGTAACACTTCAACACAAGTGAAATTTTAAGAAAACTACTCAAACTAACCTGTCAGCTTAGCTAGCAATCTTTCTAGGGTGACTCAATGCCAAATTTGTTCCAGTTCTTTGCAAAATAATACTGAGTTCACGCCATATTGGGGAGATCCGACTTGGAAGTGTGACTTGACAGTTTCTCTTGATGCCTTGACAGTGTTCATGCATGCATTCAAATCATTGCAAAACTGCCACAGTTAACAACACACATTTACAGACACTGAAGCTAACACTAGCCTGCTGAAGCCCATGAATGAACTGAATAAATGTATAGAGTAGAGAAGCTTGTCTAACGCCTTTCTAACACACTTTTCTATAATGGTAAGCACATATATAATATTCATATTCATAAGAATGTTTTAAATTTTGCAGCGCATCCTAACTAATGCTATGCAAAAACTATAAATTCACTGTTTATAAATATTAATCTTATCCTTATATGTGCTTAATATAAGGTTACAGTGTTTTATAAGGGATCCATTAATTGTTTATACACCATAGATGCTTAGTGGGGGCATGGGACCAAGATGCATATCTGTGTGATCGTAATACTTTAGCTGTACTTTTTCCTCTGGAAAGAATTTGCAAGGCCGTGACCATAAAGTCTAATAAATAGAGCGAGACACAGTGAAAGAAACGGAGAGAAAGTGAGATGAGATGGGGACTTAAAAAGAGAAGTCAAGCCCAGCCTACTAATGTCTCGTATTTCTGCCATTCATTTATCTATTCAGCCGGTTATCCAACCACTTATCCATCCTCCTATATTCCCACGGCTCTTCCCTCTTATTATAAGCAATAGAGCAGATTAAGAAGGGAAGAATGACTGGGATTTATCTTTGTGATACATGGAAAGCTTCACCTTGCCACTCCAGAGAACATCACATTATGAGATGGCACTTTTCTCACCGGGTAGTTGAAGGTCAGCACCTCACCAACAGTGAAAAAAGACACACGCAGGCCAAGCAGTACACCTCAGCTTACCTGCAGTGTTGGCTGTAGCCAAGGTTGCCAAGTCTGCGTTTTTTCCGCCAAATTGGGCTACTTTTTAAGTGTTGCCGCGGGTAACAAATTTTGTCCACGGGTTGGGCTTGGGCAGACATGAATAAAGATTCATATTTTCAATGACCAATGTTTATACCAAATCCTGTCAAACTGACTCCGGGCCAGATCAGCATATAAAGTATCCACATATGTCACATGCTCCACAGACAAATAATATGCCAATGCTGTGTGAGGCCACTCAGCACATGTCCAATCACATCATCAGCACTACTCGCGCCCAGTGCCTGTCAGCTGAAGTAAGTTCTGATATACTGTAAATTAAATAGGTGAAATAGGGAAATTGCCTTTAATGTTTATGGTGTTATGTTATAGATATTATAGTGCATTTTGCAATTATAGCAATGCTGTTGGACTTTAAAAGCAACATATATGGATTTTTATGGGCATATTTTGAGTTCTGGTATTGGGCTGATTTTTGGGCCCTTTTTATACCAGGTTGGGCGGGTTTTGGGCTGGTTTTAAGTTGCTGTTTGGCTGCTTTTGTCTCACAGACCTGGCAACCCTGGCTGTAGCCTCACCTCAGCCATGCCGGCGAGCCTAGTGTCAGCACAGCCATGACCTCTGGTGCCTTCACTAACCAGGCGTGACACACACCGGCCCATTTGACTTGTAAATGGGGCGACGGCCGCGATAAGGATTTGTGCGACAAAGTGTTTTACAGAGAGAGCAGGTAGGACAATTTTCTCACCGAATGGCTTTGCACTGCACAGACCCAGTTGTGCAAAAGAAAGAAATCAGTATTATTTAAATGCTCTCATAGAAAGCCATAAATAATTCATTGCCTAGACATATCAGCTTTGATAAAATACACATCACTGCAAACTTTTTTTGGAGAAAAATTCTAAAGAACCCAACATCTCCTCTTCTGAACTGCTTGATACCAACCTGTTTTTTTTTCCTTCACTGCCCGCTTTATTTCCATTGCTAATCTGTCTAACCAGTCATGCCAAATTAGCATGCCTTGTCATAAACTGTGACAGCTATGCTAATCCATTCCCCCCTCTTGGCAACGGCTGGCTCGGGTCGGTCTGATTAAGGTCTTTCTCATCTTCATGTCAGGATGCTCTAGCCGAGCCAAGTCTTCTCCCTCTGTGATGTGGGCTATTGATTGGTTAGCCTGGTCAGGGCAGAATCAAGTGTTACGTAAGAGCTAGGCAATGGGCCTGAATCTCAGGTCATTCAGGACACAGAGATAAGATAGAATATCAGTGTGTGTGCATGTGTGTGTGTGTGAGCCTGCAGACAATATCCATACAGTCCAGGGCTGCAGTGTCCAGTGGAATCGCTCCTGTCCAGACCAGTCAGGGTGATTAATGACTTTCCTTCTGTTGCCACACTTCTCTCCATTTCTCTATCTCCTCCTTTAGTGCTCGCTCACTTCTATGATTTCACGGCGTATGCCTCCCTCCGTGCCACATTGTTTGATTGGCAAGCGACCTCTAGGAGCTGCAGAGCAACAGCAGCACATCAATGACCACTTAGCACCACAAATGTCAGCCCAATCCAAGAATACCACTTTAACAAGTCTAATTTTAGCCTTATAGCTGCTTATTGATGACACAAACACAGAACAATTACTGCCACAGCTGACCTTTCATTCAGCTTTGTGCATATGTGTGTATCTGAGAGTGAGCGTTTATAAAATCCACAATTGACACAGATCCCGCTTCATATCCCTATTTGTAGCCGCTTAAAAACCATAACATATCGTCAAATAATGGGAAGATTCATAAATATGGAACTGCAATGCGCAAACAAATGCAACCCAGTTATCGCTGTATTCCTATCAAGACGGAAGCTTAACCTTAAGGTGCTGCTTTTAACAAATAAAGATTACATTTGAATCTATTTTGGAAAACGCCGGCAGGAAGAAAAGGTGTTTGGTGTTGATATTTCACAGTTTACTCAGTGCTTGTGATGCTAGGTCTGACGAGTTGCTCTTTGCACTTTGTGGGAAAACAGCCAAAAAAAAAAAAAGAAGAAGGCGAAGAAGAAGATGGGGGGGGGGGGGGGGAACAAACAGTACAAAGTAAGGTTTCTGTTGCAGGGGAACTAAAGAAGAAAACATAATCCGATTTTTAACCCTGATCATGACCTTGATTGTGTAGTTTCCTTATGCTCAGCAGCAACGGCAGAGAGAACAATAAATCTTGTTGGTTGAATGGAGCTAAAAATGAAATTAATCTGTATCTGTATCTGTGTTTCCAGCCCATGCTGAATCGTTCAGCCCACTAAATTGATAAAACCTGTTGCGGCCATGTGGTCATAAATTTATAAAGGCCATTTTTCAAAGGAAAAACATTCTACTGTATGCCATTAGGGGGGACATTTTTATCCAATATGCTTTATGGCAGCATATATTTTAAGTATGGGTGACCGCAGTGGGATTTGAACCCGTAATGCTGACAAAGCTAATACAAAGCTCTACCCATTAAGATACAGATCCACAACCCCGGGCCACTGCGCTGCTCCTTTTACACAAAGTGCAACAAGAGATGAATCATCACTGATTTGTAGTCAACGCTGATGGCCCCGTTTTATTTTTTTTTGTTCATCCTGAAGGTGAACAGACGTCCCAAAGCTACAATATATATGCAAAACAATTAAATATATGGCCTCAGAATACCAAGTAGAGAACTTCATCACCCCTCCTCTACCAAACATCCTTGGATGTCACAGTTCAGGAGACAGGCGTTGGAGAGCATTTTTGTATACAATGCCTCCATCTACTGGTAATTTTTTTAAAAAGCCTACTTCAAATACAGAGGTCAGTGCCTCCCTGCAAAACGACCTAAAAAAATGAACGTGTGACCGTGACTTTGAAAAGGGAGATGGAGCCACGCTTTACAATGTCTATAGTCATTAAGACTTTTATGATGTTATGTGTTTTTAAGGGCATGAGTGTCTCCTTCACCCTCCCAGCTCACATTTTTGCTATTTTAGCCTGTATTGATCCAGGGAAGTATTTTTTTTTTCAGCAGCACTCTGCTTCATTTTCACAGTCATACACATTTATTTTGTTCCCAAGGGCTATTTATACACATGTTCTTCCTCGTCTTTTGTTTTCATCGATCAGTTTGATGGTAATGTAAGGTGCTGAGATGCTTTGTGTGATTTTGCACCTTAAATAAACGCTGGCCCGACCTCTCATTTGTTCATGCCAGCTGTTTCTGAGACTGACTCGATGACGTTTGTGCTCACTGAGTTGCTGCATTTGCTCATCGGAAGATAAATGGCAGAGTTTTCTTTCGTTCCTAAGCCACAGAGGCAGAGCAAGACAGTTCAGCGTGGGGTGCTTAGTGCTTGATGCCCACAGGGAAGTGCTACAACGCCTCGGCACCAACAGAACACAGACACACAGACACATCCCATCTACCGAGTGATTTCCCTCATGACACAGGTCTATGATCAGCCCGCTCCTTTCATCCGTCACTCTGTCATTACAGGCAGAGCGAGTCTGACCCCAGAGCAGCGGCTGACGTCTGATCACGGCTGCAGTAAAGGTGAAACACAGTGCGAGGGTTCACCGAAAGGACACACACGCACACACACACATGCACGCGCTCACACACGTGGCTGTTTATTGGTTGTAAATAGGAAGTAAGCAACTAGAACGACCTGTTGCATTTATCTTGTCGACTCCACACATTCTGCTAATGGCATAAACAGATAAGTAATAACATTTAAGTAATATGATACAATTTCATTGTTTCTCATAAATAACAATGTGGGCCACATACTGGTGTATTTCACAGCTGATACTCTTTCATGAACAAGACACAGACTCACAATGAATTCAAGTATCTAAAGATGACTTACAACGACTTGATCAGCTGTCTGTGCAGTTTCATTGCTGCTTATCTGCAGCATGTCTTATGTGTACATTAGGACATGTTATCTTTGTATATGTCCTGCTTGGCTATAGATTTATCTGAGGAATGAGTGTCGGGGCGGGAAGCATATGGGACGGTCCAGCAGTGACTTATACCCTGAGAGGCGGTGTGTGCGTGTGTGTGTGTGCGTGTGTGTGTGTGTGCAAATTGCCTCATATCAATACTTGTGACTTTGTTGGCCTTTACAGGACTTTATGGTCTTGACAGCTTCACCACACAACCTGTGTGCCAGAAACCTCCCCAGGCAGTGTGTAGAATTTTTGGAAGAGACAGACGGTGGGAAACAAAAAGAAAAAGAAAAGAGAAGTTATAAAGGAACAGAAAAAAAAAAAAAAAGCAGAGCCAAATCAGATCAAAAGAAGAGAAGAAACTCTTACACACACACAGTGAGACAAGGCAAGGAATGTAAAATATAGATCAGGGATTGTCAAACTGTGGGAGTGGAATTATCACCATGTGGTTTCTGCCTCCTGAGGATTTCTGATTTCTGCTGAGGAGCGGCAGATGCTAGAGCTACTGGAAGTGTCAGAAGAAGACCTGGGGCTTCGATCTCAGCAGATGGCAGAACCTGAGGCCTCCAAGGCTCTGTCGCACTCCATCGAGAAGATCCTGGGCAGGGAGGAGCAGAAGGGGAGGCACACAGGAGACACGAGGGAAGAGACGGGTTCGGTGTGTCAGAGGATTACAGCAGAAGAGGCTATGATTAAATCAACAAGGGGTGAGTGGGCTACAAAATGAGTCTGTGTGCTTGACATGGATTTGCATGGCTCGACAGTGTGTTAGGCATTAAAACTGAATTCCTTCTGCCTTCAAAGAGACTAACTTCATACAGTAAGAGACAGAAAGAAAGATATTTTACATGCATTTATTTCCTTTCAGTCAGCCTACTTTTACTCCACTACATTTCAAAGGGAAATCAACTTTTTATTGCATTATGCTGATCTGATGGTTGTAGTTACAAGTAACTTTGCAGGATAAACTTTTAAAAGTAAGCCCTTAAATGTGATGCACTGCTGGAGAGTGTAAACTAGCCAACAGGATACAACAGGTTAATGCATGAATAATTCAACTCTCTGAAAGGAACCATTCACAATGACTACTTTTACTTTTCATCCTTAAGTATATTTTACTCGTAATGCTGATATTCTGTTAGCTTAGTAATAATTTAAAAGCACGACTTTAACTGTAGTTTTTCCATTAAGGTGGTAAAACTTTTACGTAAGCACAGTATTTGAGTACATTTTCACAATGGCTGGAAACGCTAAATAAGCAAATATTACACAAAAACATTGCATTGTTTCAGCCAAGTTGGTTTCATTCAATAACTCGAGGTGTAAGAGGAAATGTCAAAATTCATTCGTCTTGTAGACATAATAAAATTTGAATCTGCGTTTTCAAGATTAGGGAGGCACTTCCCTCAAGAGGAAGATGTCTTGCATAAACGACACCTGCAATACAGATCAGAAGCGAGGAAAAAGAAAACAGCGAGTTGCTAACTTTCCGAAAGAGAGAGATGAAGTGTGTAATCAGGTGTTCTTAAAACTAGTTATTAGACAGCCTGCAGGGAGTGTTTTTTTTTCCTTTCTCCCTTGATGATTCTCTTTGAAGTAGATTCCAAATACATTTCATTAGTTATTCATTGGAAGCTCCATGCTGAGTGCACCATCTACTCTAAATGCAGGTTGGGGAATTGCATTGTATGCTGTTGTATTGCCTATGAATATAATCAAAAAAAAGGAGGCATGAAATTAATTACAATAAAAATGTGCACAAGTGTGGGAACTTAGCTATGCATGAATCAACTAATGCACAGTAATTATGTATATTTACGTAAATAAGATCATGGTTTGATAAATCAAAGTAGCCATTAGGTTTCATTAATTTATCGCCGTGGCAAAACTTCCGGGAAAATAAGGGCCCCTGTGAGCGTGAACGTGCATGTTCATGTTTGTGTCTGCGTCTAGCTGTGCACGCTCATCATCGGAGAGTGCGCACGACTTTCACCCCTGACCAGCTGGAGGAGTTGGAAAAGGCGTTTCAGGAGAGCCACTACCCCAACATCCAGACTAGGGAGCTCCTGGCTTCCTGCACCCAGCTGTCTGAGAGCAGAATACAGGTACTGAGGTGCTGAAATGACCGATTTGCACAGTAATTTCAGTAGTGTCACCCTTAATCTTATGGCAGATAGGTAATCACTACAATTGCAACATTTTCAGGGGGAAGATTCATTATACTCTGTTTACTAGCTGTTTAAGATAAGATTACCTTTATTGTTCCCATGGGGAAATTTCTTTTTGACTAAATGCTGCTGTTCTTTGTTATCAGTATGGGGCACAACAGCAACAAAGTGGATACATACAGTGTATAATAGGTTCACATAGAGAAGACTGAAGATAGTGGACAACATTCTTACACATTGTTATCCAACTCTTACACAGAGATTGGGGCTGGTGTCAGGTGTTATGAAGGGTTAAATGATATGCTATCTTCTTGTATCCATTTAAAGGAAAAATGCGCCTTCGGGTTCTATATTGTTATTTAGCAATCTGCGATATTCAGTGCATTCCAGAAGTTATTCTGTGTTGTAATTTACTTTTCTTGGTGAACCCACCCTCTATATTTCTGCCTCCTTTGACTCCTCTGGTATTCCTACATTTCCCAGAATGCTTTCAGACAACCCCCCCAGAGACCATGCATTTGCTGTTGGGTTTTAACTGTTAATTAGATGCGAAAAAGCCTAGCACAGTAAGATCAATGCAGTTGGGTTTTCCATCTTAGAGAGAGTGAGATTTGCAATCCTCACTTAATCAACAAATTTTCTCTCTCCGCCTCTTCTACAGTGATTTCTCCCTATGTAGATGTTGAACGTCAGTCTAAAAAAAAAAAAAGATTTTGCTCATTGATTTGGAGGAGCTGATGTCAAAACTTTACTGTCCATTAAGAATTTGGCAGAAAGGCTATCTGTGTTTTGCCACTTTTCCACTGGAGTGAGATACATGCACCATTATACAAAAAGGAAAGGGCCCAGAAACACAAACTACATCGGGAATAGCTGTCTTTCTTAAGGGTTTAGGGGTTGATTTTTCCTTTAAAGTACCTGCTCTGTGCTAAGTTAGTGACATGTTGCGTGCTGTGTCTCTTGAACCAGATTTGGTTCCAGAACCGCAGGGCCAAGTGGAGGAGGAGCAGAGCTGGATCCCTGGTGGAGAACCAAGGCCTGCAGCAAGTCCAGGAACCAGAGGAACCTCTACATGGCTACCAGCTGCCCAACTGGCTGACTCTGGACCATCAGCTCCCACTACAGCAAAGAACCTTACTGGTCGCTGCCCCAGTTTACTCTCCAGTTGGTGCTCACCTTCATCATTTCCTGGCTGGGACCCACCCTTACATGGAGCCCTACATAAAACCTTATCTGCTGCCTCTGGCGATACCTCAGCATGTCTGTTGTTCCAGGATGAGTCACCCAGTTCAGGGACATATGCAGAGCTAATGGACAGTGCAAATGTAGAAGAGCCGGGACAAAATAAGTGAAAGGAATTAGCCCTGCTGTGGTTTTCTAGGTCAGTGTGGATATTTGCCACAGCACAGACTTTTTTTTTTTTTTTTTTTTTTTTTTTGAGGTGCTTGTTATCAACTTACAAAAGTGTTTCTATTTCAGGAGACTTCATACTTTGAATTCACTGTACATTTATCTGACAGCTGCAGAAAGTCTGCATATTAAGCAGATAATAAGTTTATGAAAATGGTGTTATTTCAAAGTTTGGACCAAATACTTAATTCTCCTGCGCACTGAGACATTAGAAGTAGATGTGTGCTTGGACTATTTTGTGATGTTTTACTTCAGAATATCATTTAGTGTTTAGGATATACACCTCCATAGGAGTTAAGTGTTCAACTATATGAAAACTGGCCACTCTTGGCAGTTCAATACATTTTTACTTGAGTACAATTGTGAATTTTTAAGTATCTTGGAGGAATAGTAATCAGGAAACTATTTCTACTTGAGTATTTTTACACTGTAGACTCATCTTAATCTTAAAATGCTACAACACTTATGGGAAACCAAAGACCAGTTGAAAACCCTAAGTGATATATACTGTAAATACCAAAAATGTCAGGTTTACTTTTTATTTAATTCTTATGGCAAAATCAATGTGAAGTAAAATAACTTCAGAATCAAAAGTTGGATGACATTTTTACAGAAAACCTTGATTCTTATCTTAATTAGTCATGATAACAGTCCGCAGGCAAAGGTTTTTATGGGTTTGTAGTTATTATTTATTGCCACCTATCAGTTTATTTTAACATTTTAAGTTGGCTACAAAACAACCGCAATATCCCTGTTACACCTAAACCAAGTGGGTGACCTTAAAGGTTAAAAACAAGGTTTTGTGGCTAGCAGGTTGATGATTGCTGGGAAATTCCAGAAAAGGAGGCAAAAATCAACCAAGCTCTCCTCTCACTCAGCAACTACCATCGCAGTGCTGTTTGGCAAGGCATTTCACTCCCTCCTGCTCCCGTGGAACAGTGGAAGACTGTGGTTCAATAAAATGTAATCTTTATATCTCTTACTTCTTGCAACGCTCAATTACCGTATCACTGCACCTCACAGATAATGCTAGATTTCCCTATTACATGTGTCTCCAATGAAAAACTTTGTTCTTAAATCTAATGATTGCTTAGTTGGTTTATGGTACTGTAAAGATTATGGGCATTTCTTATCTTAATTTAACTGGGGTGAATCTATGGTCAGGACAGGTAAAATTATCTCAAAGGTGGTTGATTACACAATCAGACCCAGAGTGGAATATGTAGTTCATCCATTCTAAATGAGAATATCAGAAAGCTTTATAGTTGATTTGGAGGAAGTGATTTAATTTTTACAAGCATTCAGTAGATAAAAACTTTTAAAGACATTACCAGCCTACGCATTAAATGTCTTCCCTACCTGTCCTCCAGGCTCAAGACTCGTAAAGGACGTCTACTCCTCTGCCACCACCCAATGGCTCTTGAGCAAACACCTGGCAAACAGAGCAATTCATCAAAATAGTGGCTCAACAGCCAAACTAACCCCTTTCTTTTGAGATATAAGAATTGGATCGTGCTCTGTCCTATACAACACCAAGGACTTTACTTCTGCTGCTGATTAGGAGTCCTAGGATTAACTCTCATGCATAATAAGGCTGAGGGCTTGTCAACCTTATGACTGAAATCAAGAATATCTGCTCTTTGTAGTTTAATAGCTAAACCACCCTCTGTAAAAGGAGACTACATTACACGGATTTTTAGGAACCAGAGTCAATTAAGGAGCTTGCTTTGTTCGCTCCACAGCCAGGTATTTCAGCTGTCAGGAACAGTGTGCCCTTCTTGTAGATTTGAAAAATGCCTTGGAAAGTATTAACGCACTCAGGAGCGGTCCTTTTACAAAATAACTCTCAGCAGCCCATCTATTTCTCAGGAAATGGAGGACCTTCTATGAATTTAATACCATAGTAATAACCAGTTACAGAGGCAGGCCTTAATTTACATTGAAGGGGGCAACAGCGTTACCCCTTGTCCACTGTGTTGTTTGTTCTGGATATAGAGATGCTGTTTTTTTTTTCCAGTAAAAAATAGAAACATAGGAACCTACCTCTGTTAAAGATCAGCTGTCCTCCTCCATCACTCAAGCCTTCCTGCATTCATAATAGACAAAAAAGCCACAATTTCCCAGTTGCCCATGTTTCTTCTTCTTCTGTGTTCCCGATAGGTTGGAAAACTTACATGTTGAAAATTCCACGTTTGAATGCTGAAGGAATGCCTGGAAGAAAAGGCCAAGCTTGCGTATCACATGCTGAAAACCATGCCTAGATATATAAAGACACTAACAGTACCTTGCAGAGGAGTTACCAACAAGCTGTCAGAACAGACCTTCCCCATTTACTATTCCTTTGCCCCCAGATGACAAGATGAAGTCCTGTTGGCATACTGAAACAAAACAGCAATTAAAGTTTGCAGGGCACAATGGGAATATCAACATTTCATGCATATTAATAAAGGTTGTGGGCAGATTAGCCTACAAACAGAAACTGAAATGTCCCAAGTACCCATGACAATGAAGTACGGATTTGCATACTGTTTGAAATGTCAGGATGAAAATTATGTTAATTGTCATCCTGCATTGATCTAAATAATTCATTAAAAAAAAGCTCAGTCATATCAGTGGCAGCGGATAATATTACTTCAAGATGAGGCCACTTCTAATTAACTGATACATGTCATTAATATAAATCACTGTCAAACATGAAGAGGAGATAGACAGTTGCAACTTTGAAACAGAAACTCAGACAATGTATGTTAATAGTTATTCATTAACCAATAATTCACCATGTGTTGCAAACTGACTAGCTGTTCTTTTATCTATTGTTGATACACAATAGTTAGAATAAAGCAGCTTAGTTCCTAAATGCAAGGTTTCTGCACATTGCAAAAGAAATGTTTTGTACTTTTCCCAGACTTTAATTTCTGCACAGGATTTGAAGTTTGTGTGGTGTGCAATAGTGGCAGGCTAATCTGACTGTCAACTTAACCATACCACTGCACAGCTATTATGTTGCACAATAACAAACACAGCAGTCTGTGAGGGGACAATGAGGCCTTCAACTAGCCTACTAATTTTGTACACTGCAACTGAGCACTTTTTCCCTGATTTTTGTGCAGTTGGCAAACTTTTCAAGACCGGGAAATGATTAAATTAATGTCCCATACTTTACAGCCCAGTGTAGGAACCGTATAAAGGCCAACATTAAATTCTATAACACGCATCCTGATCAGGTGATTGATTCTGGGTTGGATCTGCTGACTGTGCACAGCCAGACCTGTCAAAAAACCTGGTGTTTTTTTATGGGGCAGACCTTTCCTTGACTCCCACAACTTCCATCTGTTGAACTCTTGACTCCTGCTCTTATCGGCGTTTTAGCCTCATAATGACCCCAGTCCTATCTGAGCCTTATCAAAACGAGCTGAGTTATGGTCCCCAGCTCAGACAGCAGCACAGAGATGTGTGCCTCTCAATTATTCATTATTAGGTTTGTTTTGCAACTTTCCTAACAATCATATAAAAGGAATAAAACATTATCACATAATTCAAACTATTTCTTGTGATAAGTTAATTGTGGCAGTTATGAGAGTATTGTGCCACGCACAAGAATGTAACACTAATAGCAGCTTTCTATGAATGCCCTTGAATGCATTCATGTCAGTCACGGTATAATAATGATTACAGCTGGAAGCTAACAAGCAACAGAGCCTGTACTTTGCTCTCTGCTCTCCTTTGCTCATTCCTGTGTGAACTGAGAGCTCTGGCACCCTGCAGTGGCTCAGGATGAGAAGACATCCTTTCCCTACTGGACTGCAGGTGTGCAGCTCTGACAAGTGATGGCGCTATAGGCAAATTGCACAAAACAGGATCTGTACACAGTTCTTGATTCCATGCTTTTTCCATAACTTGATTTCTTGATGTGAAGACTTTTGGTGTTAAAATGAGTCAGTTGTCTTGAACCTATTAACTATGTGCTTCACTCTATAGAGAACTGTTGAATGTGGGTTGACTGGTGTCCAGGAGCACTGACAATGTGTAGTAGTATGCAAGGGAGGATAGCACACATCCTTATTCAAACTTTTTGTGCAATGTCAAAACTTAACAGACCTGGAAATTACCAAACTGTTTATCAGTGCATTTCCAGACCTGTGCAGCAACCCTGAGAAAGCCAAAACTCTGACTGAAAAGGCTGAATTATCTATAAATTCAATAGCAGAGGCCATGTCCAATACATCACATGCTGATTTAGAAACTTGAAAAGGCTAGATTCACATGATGCCAGCATAAGGGAGGCAGAAAAAACCACTTTACATACATTTCAAGGTGCATACAAGTACTGAATAGGCAATAAAAATTTCTCTTAAAATATTCACGGAACAGCAAACTCACTTCTCAGAATGTGGTTTTTAGTTTGGGAATAATCCAACATAAAAATCTGGCAAAACATAGTGAATTACACAGTCTGCTGTTTCAAAGAATTCGGGATCTTGAAGTATTACTAAATAAGTTTCAAAACTAATGTATTTCTTTACAAAAGATCATGCATTTATTTTTTGCCAACAGTACCTTGGCCAACACGTTACAGGGAAGAGAACAAACAAGTTTCCTGAGCATGCCTGTTGTGCCCATAATAAAGGATAACATGAGGACAAAATAAAATAACATTGTGACACGTGTGAATCAGTAGAGTAGAAAATAAACACACATAATATTAAAAGAGGATATGTACAGGCTTCAGATACATTCAACGTTCTTAACTTATTTTGAAGATCTTGGCTGATGTGCATTATTGTTTATTACAGTGGTTAGACATCATAAGTGTAAATAGAAGTTCTTGAAGTTGATTTTAACATTACAGTGCCTTCACCTGGGACCTCATTTCAAGAGAGGTCTTATGCTCACATCTGACGTAGAAGTTTATTATGTTAATAAAAATGTGTGACAGCATCACTAATTCCAAACTTCAAACGTCACTGGAGGAAATTTCCCAGCTCTTTGCCAGCTCCCAACATGATGAGTGCGCTCGTGAAAGAGATATAAAACCTGTAACTATGATGAATATTTTGCAGGGAGGATACTGCTTTGCATTAATGGGAGAAGTGTTGATCGATGACATCTGACTACAGAGAGAAGCTGGTTGATATGCGTTTTAAGTCCCTGGGTCTTTTGCAATTTATAGATGCAAAGAAGCTGGCTGCAAAGTATTACTCTGTCACAGTCAAACACATTTAGAGCAAGATGAAATCTGCTTGTTAATTGGAAAATCAAATTTGAGAATGAACTTAAGTAGAATTTAAATGTCCTAAATAAAGTGCAAATATATATATATATATTTTTTTTTTATTGATTTGGTATGTGTGTCCTACACCACCACCTCTAGACTTTATGTCTGTGTTCATGTCTTAGAACTAAGCATGTTGGCACAAGTGCTTAATGCCAAGCTGGGAGATGACATGAAAGTGAGCACTTGGCTTTAAATCAAGTTCTAGGTTCATGAATCACTTTGTGAACCTCTGATGTGACTGTAAAACCTGAACTGTGTGGGAAAACATCAGAGGAGCCAGATCCAGCAGGTACTAGGATTTAAGTGGGCCAAACTGAATTATATTAATCTGCAACGCAGCAGCTGAGAGATAAAAAGGGTAAATTCATATCAGCCAGTGGGACCTGTGAAGGGCATTTCCTGACTTTTTTTCCTACTGCAGCTTCTATGTGACAGATAAAACTGCTTTCTTTTCTAAGTTATGTATCATTTCAAACACAAGCATTTGTGTTTGCAGCTTCAAGGGCTACTGACACACTTTGGGTAAGTTTTTCTGTCAGACTGCAGAGCGGCTGAAGGTCAAATTTGTGCCGAGTTCATTCAGGCAACTGAGGTCACCTGTGGACCAGCTTCCTCCTGCCACTGACTCTGGTCCACAGGCTGCGGGCTGTCTGGGCAATGGTCACACCGCGGGGCAGACGGAGGCTCCTCAGTGGCTCCCTGATACATGCCAACACTCCTGGCTCGGAGCGCTGCCCCAAATATTCATGGGACATGTAATTAATTCTCCTCAGCTGTTTGCTGTAGTAGTTCCTCAGGTCACAGAGCTCCTCCACTGCACTCTCAGAGATGATGGAGGCCTGTGATGGAGAGCTGACCAGTGCAGGAACCTGGTGGTTGATGTTGCCTGCTGCACCACCACCAGGGGGCGGTGTAGGAACATCGGCTGCAACATTAGCATGGGGTTTCCTTCTTGGTCTCTGAGGGGTGGTGGATTTTCGTTTAGCACTAGGTTTAACGGGATGCGGGGGTGATTTTCCACCATGGTTGACTTCTATGTTTTCTATTATGTTGATCTCAACATCCACCTCAACTTTATGATGGAGCAGCACAGGTTTTCCTCCACCTTCCTCATCTTCTTCCTCTTCATATCTATCCATCAGCTTGTCTGTTCGTCTCTTTTTAACTCTCTCTGTCTGGCCAACTGGCTTTAAGTCTTGTTTCCTGGCCAGGTTCCTTCGTTCCTTCACTAGTTTGTGTTTGGGCGGTAAAGGGCTGCTGTTGCCTATATCAACGTGGTCAAAGGTCATATCAACCTCTTCCTCGCTGATCTCAGCAGGTGATGCATTCTCCTGAAACCAAAAAAGCTTGTGTCAGTGGCCAAAAGAATTACAGCAATGCACTAAAACAGCTTGGAAAAACCTCAGCCGTGTGCATATAAAGAGAAACTGGCCACAGCAATTTGTTTCAATCTAATCATATTGTTCACTATCAGGATTTCTTGGGCAATATGCAGAATCAAATGAATATTAGGAATCTATAATGTACAATTTGGCCAACCCCTCTATATACTTATTTAGACTGAGACATGTTAGTGGAACCAGTTAGTGTGATGCAATGTTAGTGGAAGCATGCTCCTCAATGAGAATGAGAACAGAGACCATGAAAAACGTTAATGTTGAAAAGCACTGGTTATGAATCATTAGGCAGCATCATGCATATTATGGTACAATTTATAAATACAATTTTACATGGCAAAAAAAAAGGATTCACACTTGAATCTCAATCCATCTCAAGCATTCAGACTGTGGCCTAATCCATTAAGCAAATGCCCAGACAGTACCATGCCAACAGATGTAGTAGTGAATGGAGCAAAGAATCATGGGACTGTACTTTGTCAGGTTGTCTTCTGGGTGGGGGGCTAGGGGAGGTCTGTCTTGACTTTCTTGGCAACAGGGGCGCCTCCAGCACTTTGAACTGCTCTCTTTTCCACTTTGGATTTGCCCTGGCCACTTGCACCAGAGAGCTTTACCTGTAGGTCATTAACAACAGTCTTTTACCAGAGAGGGTCTACAGACCTAAAGGGAGTGGAGGAGGAGATAACCAGAAGGAAGGACACAGGCAACTGCAGGCTGGGTGACGAGCTGACAGCTGGGGGCCAAAAGACCCCTGAGAGTTCAGATGATCTCTCCAGGACCTCTCAAGCACTATTATGGAGCATATTTGATGGCTATGGAACTTTTTTGTTTAAACTTGACAATTTCCTTTTGTTTCTCAATTCCTCACAGTACCGTAAGAAAAAAGGTAGCAATAAAAACTACTGACATTTTTTAGACTCTTCCACTGCTCATCACTAATCTAGTGCATTGAACTTAATGTAACCTCTTTAATCCCTTAAGTTGTGACCCACTTACAAAATTCCTCAATATTCAATTACTTTGCCCCCACATTTTATCAAATTCCAACACTTCTCATCACCTGAAGGACACCTCTGCAAATTTAGTGCTTACTTTAAATTGCAATTAGAGCACAAGTGTCCATATATCAAGATATGGATATCGAAAGAAGAGTCATTCCTGCACTGCAACATCTACTGAAATTGAGATGGGCAGATTAGAAAACTTGGGTTTAACGACATAAAATCATCCTAACATCTACAATCAGTAAGAAAACCAATCCATTACATTATATTCCATCAATGTCAGGAACCTTCACAATACAGCTCTTTTTAAATGACATTAGATAACCTGAATCTTAGTCTGTTATTCTTCACTAGGTTAAAGGCACTTTCATTAAAAATAGTTTATAAAAATGTGTTTGAGTTACCTGTAAAACACCTATGTAATTTAGTACAACACTTCAGTAGTTAGTAGCTTTAATGGGGAAACCAAACATTCATAGTGTTCCTTAGTAAAGCAAAGGAAAACTAACAAAAATTTGAACAGTGATATTTCTCTGTGAGCAGACACAGTATTTCAGAAACATTTCTCTCACAATGACCAAGAGCCTGGTGAAGACAGAAATAACTGATTAATGGCTTGGATAAATTTGTGCCTTACACTTATAAGCTGACAGAAAGTTGCCTGTTAAGCTGCATTGCTCTGAGGTCCAGGTGGCTGTGAATGTTGGATCACAAAGTACAGCCGGCTCATTCCATCTGAAATCATCTGAAACGCCTGCAGTTTGTCTCAGAATTGGTCAGTTTTCTTTGAATATTATCTTTAAAAACCATATGAATACTGAGTTTGGGCCCTGAATAGTGTAGTCAGTTAAGGTCCAGCATGTCTACTTCTTCTGGGTACAAAACTGAACACTGCAATTTGAAATGGAGGTTGCAGGTGCTCATGACTAAAAAAAAAAAAAAAAAAAGATTTTTAAATGATTTTGTTGAACGTAGTACAAAGTTTTTGTGCTATATGCTCAATGGTGGAAGTGGTGTTTAGCCTCAGAGCTTTCGCAGTTTACAGATGTGTGTGTAAGGAGCAGAATTTTGCATTGTCTTTATGAAACATTCATGATGAAATGACCAGATATAATCTCTATATATTGGAAAAAGTGCCTTTGGACAGCAGGGGTCACTGTTCTTGATGAGTATTTAAAAAAAAAAAAAAAAAAAAAAAAAAAAAAAAAAAAAAAAAAACGGCATATTTTTTGGTTTTTTGTTGTTGTTGTTGTTTTTGTTCAGTTTTGCTTTTCATTAATGTTTTTGGTTAGCAGCTATTTAGTGAAAACATTTGCAGAGATAACACACCAAAGCTGACATGACATATCTAAACTCCTGTCAGAATTCATATGGAACACCTCACTTGGCATCTGGTATTTTCATTAAGAAAAGCTGGGCAGAGTGGGCATTACATAATGGGTGTCAAAGTGAAACAAAAGCCTGTATTTCCATGTGTAGAGCAGTAATGAATCTAAATGAACTTCAATGACAAACTATTCTCTATTAGGTTAGGGTGCTATTGATTAAAATCAGCTGGGATTTGGTGGTGGGAGTGAAGGATTATTATGGCTTCTAAAAAGCTAACAAAATCACAAAATACATAATAATCACAATGGGAAAACAGAGACATGAGCAGAAACTGAATCATCACTTTATCAATCCCACTGCAGTGCAACAGGTAAGTCAAACATGGTCGTCTTCAAACCAGAAACACACAGCAGATGACTTACCTCTTTAGATTTGAGACATTTAGAAAATGTGTGAGAACATTTTAAAAACTACATGGAGGAAACGAAACAGGAGAGCCACAAATTGGAAGAGATGGGAAACAAGTTAGAGAAAGCTTCACAAAGAGAATGAACTTCAAGGCAATATTCACACTTCAGAGTCACAAACACAAAGGAAATCGAAAGTTGAGGATTAGAGCACTAAAGATATCAAAATCACTTTACGAAAGTATGCAGCAGTACACCCGCCCTGGTTCAAATATAGACAGCAGAACCAATTACAGTTGAACTTAAGTTGCTTCCTGCTTTTGTTTTTCTCAGCTAGGGAATACATTTATTGTGCATATAATATAAAACGTTCATATTACAAAAGGGAAGACGCATGAAATTTGTCAAGAGGTGTGTTGTCTGAGGTCTAGTTTTCTGAACTGTTCTGTTACAATAAGAATGCAACTGACATGCATATGCTATTTGAAACAAGTCAGGTGTACGCTTTTCTTTAATCAATACATATTACATAACTACTTCTATTGGAATGAGTGGACAAGTGCATAGGACATCTGTCATTTTCATGTGTGTTACTCACCGTGGTGGATCCACCCTTCCTCATCTTCATGGAGAGTGTATGAGTCTGGTTCTTCAGCAGAGGAGCCTTACGTCCCAGCTTTAGGTAGAAGTATGTAGTATACGGCGTGAAGCTAAAATCCTCACTGTGGCCAAGAGACAAAATCCAACAGAGCAGGCAGACAGAATTTGAAAACTTGAAAACTGTCAACATGTAGCTTGTTTTGAGAAAATGAGCTGTATGCAGCTGTGTATTTAAAATGTTCCTATTTTTAAAACCTTGGACTAATTTCACAGGATGATTTTCTGTGTCACTGCTTTGTCTTTATGTTTCTTAATCCTGTCTATCAAGGTAAACAAATCCCATGCTATTTCATTTACTTAATCAGGGAATCCCACTGACATTAAGAAAGTAGACATTTCAACACAACAATGAATTTAAGTGAAACACAATCAAACTCACACAGTGAACAAAGTAACATTTTTTTCTATATAAGCACAGCTTATTCAAAGTATCAGTAAGATCGTGTGTAAGATGTATTTAAACTCTAACTAAACACAGCCAAGTCTTGAGTCTTGAATCTGCTACAAGATTCTTTATAAACAATTTAAACTCAGCACGAGAGCAGTTCTTGTAGCTTTAAATCATAAAGATTAGTACAATAGTAAGTGGCAGCAGTAGTACCCAAGGTATCCTTGCAGCAGCAGCCGAGTGACAACAGCCTCGGCCTCCAGCCGAGACAGCGTGGTGGTCTGAATCATCTTCCTGCGCTTGGCAGGGCCTTTTCCCATCCAGGCCTCCACCAGCTTCAGAGGAGTCAGCTTCTCATCCATGGAGGCTGCCGTTTCCAGTATCAGCACCACCTCCCGCGCATGCTGGCTAATGTCAACAGTGACATAGTCTGGAGGGAGAAGATAAAATGATCGCTAAACCAAGGATGAATTAAGTGAGAAATTATTTGGAGACGCTGAGGTGGTAGTAGCCTCAGGTTTATAGACACTGTAAAATCCGATTATTTTGGATACTGGTCATGTGACCAAAAACATTCACTGACATCCAAATTAGGGCTGGGCAATATATTGCTGTATTGATACTGTGATATCAGACTAACATCTGGGATACTGTCATATCATGATACAGCACATGCGTGTCATATCCTAGTTTTAAAGGCTTATTAACAGTTAAGGGATGCAATTTCCTGAACTTATTAGGCTGTTTTAATTGTACTGTTATTTGAATCTGCCTATTGATCATATTCACATCACTATGATTATTTAATCTCCTGTATAAATAGTCACATCATCAATATTGAGGCATTTCTGCTAAGTCAGAAAACTTTTTGAAATCACACAAACCTTTTCCATCGCGGCATGTATCACACATCTCGTTGCATCCTTCGTCATCCCAGACTTCATCAAAGTGAACAGCCATGAGTGACCGCCGACACCTTCAGGTAGTACGAGTGAAGAGATGCTCAAATCACACCACAACACATGTCTATACATTACTGCCATACTGTGTAAAATATCCAGTGTTTGTGTGTGTGTGTGTGTGTGTGTGTGTGTGCTACCTGTCGATGTTTTGGCAGTAGTCGACCATCTGCAGAAGCTTCTGCTGGCCGACGTTCTCCATCACCACCATGGTGCTGATCCTGAAGATGTCTGCAAAGCCAAAGTAGACGATGCAGTCTGCCGGACGGTCATCTCTGCCTGGAGAGGGAGAGAATGACAGAGACAAATGTTACCATAGCAACAATACAACAGCAATATAAACTAGTACAAAATCACAACAGAAATGAAACAGGGTGCCGACCTGCCCGTCCACTCTCCTGGTAATAGTTCTCGATAGATTTGCTGATGGTGTGATGGATGACAAACCTGACGTCAGGTTTGTCGATGCCCATGCCAAATGCCACTGTGGCCACTACCACCTGCAGTTCAACACAATAACATAATTTAACATGGTCAACTATTACCCTACATTATGAATAAAATCAAAATATCACACTGTCTTTGACTGAATATCTCGATATTGATATGGTGAGAATATTGTACGGATGATGTGCTTTTATTAGATATTTACACAATAAACAGTCATTAGTAATGTGGATAATGGAGATCAAGAAAGTCAAGGCAAATAATAGAACAGCTTAGACAGTCTATTAAGTTCAGAAAAGTTCATTCCATTACTGTTACGCAGCCTTTAAAACCAGGAAAGACTACACTTATGCCATAATCACAATATTACGGTATCCAAAATCCTTGACGATATATTTTTTTTTTATCGTGATATTGATATCAGGGTCTGAAACTAACTTGCTGTTCAACCAGGCACTTTGATGAAAAAAAAAGTGATTTTTTTCCCAGAACTGCATCAGCATGCCTTGTACGTTTGTAAATATTTAAGACAAAATAGATTTCACTATGTGATTAAATGAATAAACAATAGCAATCGCAACACTGTGTCAAAGGCGGTGTTATCAGTCAGTTAATTACATACCAAAGCTATTATCACGTGTCATCCTCTTTGACATTGTTTTGAGAAATGATACAGTGTGGTCAGTGGATCTTGAGACCACCTCACAAGATAAATCTGATCTTGGTCCAACACACTGACATACCTGGATTTTGTTGGTGGTCCATTTGCGGTGAACCCGTGACTTGTCTTCAGGATTCATGTTGGCGTGGTACGGATAAGCCAGGATCCCTTTCTTCTGCAGGTCAGATGACACGACCTCAGCATCCTTCTGGGAGAAGACGTACACAATCCCTGCCACATACCAATCACAAAAACATTAGAAAAAAATTCAGTCCGTACAAAAACTGTGTATACATGATAGCTGAAAACAGCTGAGTAGATTTGAACATGTACAGATACACTGTATTATAAAAATCCCTATGCACACATACAGTAACTCCATTAAATCTGCCTTTGTTTTTTAGGCTTGACAGTTTGGTTTTTGTAAAAGTCTTGTTTGTATGTTTCAATACAGACTACAAAACTTTAAGCACTGACTGCATCTAAATACCAATCTGATCAATCACTCGCTGAATAGTGTAGTTTGGACTAGCAGTATTAATAGCTGATATAAAATCCTTCTTTTTCCACCATCTGATAAAGACAGGGTTCTGTGTGCCCAAAGTAAAGAAAATTAAAACTCTTATTTCTGACAGTTTACCTTGAGCTTTTGCAGGGTTCCTAAACATTTTCCATTTCAAATTTCCAGACTTTTCCAGAGCTACATTTCCAGACATCTCAATGGATTTTTTTCAAACTAAGTTTAACATCTCAGACTACTGACAGCCAAGCATTTTTAAGTATTTTGGATAGGTAATCAATTTCTCAGAAAACTTCCTGTGTTTTCCCATCTTGTGTCATCTAGTTATCCAGACCTGTGAATTATCAAAATCATTTTCCATACTTTTTCATACCTTTCCAGGCAGAGTAGGAACCCTGCTTTTGGCAGTGGATATTAATCTTACCTGACTGGTCCTTGTATCTGTTCTTGATCAGTGAGGAGATGTCACTTAACGCTACATCAGCATTTGAATCTTTAAGACGAACCTGAGGAACAAACAATTGTTTTCACACACAGCTGTCAAAAACGGTACTTCCAAGACAACATAAGATTAACTTCAGTGTTTTCTACATTAGATGCAAATCCACCTCAGTTTCAAAGGTCAGACTATTGGCAGGTGTGTGCTGAGCAGGTGTATGAGTGTGTATGTGTGTGTGAGACACACAAATATACAGGTGTGTATTTGTTGCTGCACATGCATATGAAGCAGGTGGCTGACAGGTGTGCGTGTGTGTGTGTGTGTATGTGCACGCATGAGTGCAGTTGCCATAGCAGCCACCTCGTAGTAGAGGTTGGTTCGGTTGAAGGAGGCAGTGATTGTGATTGGCTGAGGCACACACAGGATCTTCTGACAGTCCTTCAGAACGCTGCTGGTTGCCGTGGCCGTCAGCCCTAGCAACGGGACGTTAGGGAACTGCCGCTTTAGGATGCCCAGCAACTTATAATCTGCAGAGGAGGAGGGAAAGACATTCAGCATGCCAAGTTTATAGAAATTATAGCAATAATGTACATCAGTTTAAGGTTTCAGCTTATTTTAAAAGTTATAGACAGATGCCTTGATGTCACTTGCAGAATTTTTCACTAAAAAATGATTAGTAACACAAAACAAAAGCAAAATATAATACTCTCTAAACTACAATATGTATTTCAGGTTCTTGGGTGAAAAAAAAATACAACTTTTACAGACTAGATGCAAAATAGTTCAGACAATGTTAATTTCAGAAAATGATATTTAGTTATTTCATTTTCCTTTTTCACAAATTTATTTGAATAAGACATTATAAAATCAAAGAATATCCAATTGTGTGAATATAATATCCACTGAATACATTTCATACTGTAGCTACAAGACAAGGCCTGTAATTAAAGTGTGGTCATGTGTCCTCTCACCAGGTCTGAAGTCATGGCCCCACTGGCTGCAGCAGTGCACTTCGTCCACAGCAATGCGACTCAGCAGCTCTGCGTTGTAGGCTTTCTCCAGACGAGACATCAGCAGCTTGCTCTTTGCGATCTTCTCCGGAGTCACGTACACCAGTTTGAAAGGACTCTTCGGATCTGTCATCCCGGCCATGACTGTCTTAGCATGTTCCTAGGACCACAGAAAGGTTCAGCTGACTGTCCACTGCACAGTTTCTGTCAATGAAAACCTTTTTCTTCTATTAGACAGGAGGGATAAAGATTTACATAGCCCATGGCACTCCTTACCCACACCTTCATAAATGGATTAATGCTTTAACATTTGACTAGAAGATTGTTTGGAAAAACCCAGATGACATTAAAAGTGCAGTGAGTGAATAAGATGCACTCTCATTCGAACATTTCGTTACCACCATGCTCATGTCAGGTAGGATTTACCATAAATATGGACAGACTGGGAAAAATGTTCATATCTAGTCTCCTTGACTGATCTGAGTTGATCTGATTTGAATGTGTGTGTCCATATGGACTTTCAAGACACTGAATTTATAATTTACACCAACATGATCATTTGTTCAGTCTCCAAATTCACAAAATGCAATGCCTAGCTTCAAAAAAAAAAAAAAAACATTTCATAGACTCACAATATACACTCTAACACAACATATTTAGGAGTGTAACACACTTTGGGCCCTATCTTGTGCCACCCGCTATCCGCTGCCACTACCCGCTACCCGCAAATTGCGGATTTAGGAGCTTCCGCTATCCCTAAACGGTATCTTGCGCCACCCGCTACCCGCTATCCTTATGCCGACTCCGTCATTTGCGCCTGGAGGTGTGTCCGTGGGCGTGTTTCATGCGCTTTCCCTAAAGTTGCTATCTTGCGCACACACTTTAGGGAAAGCGGATAGCGGGTGGTCCTGACCACCCGCTATCCGCTATCCCTAAAGTTTGGGCTGTTAGGAGACCGCGCCCAGGCGGCTTCAATGCGCGCCCCGACGGAGCCTCGCCACGCACACGGTCGGACTGATACCGGGACGCCGCCGGAATGGACTGAGTATATTACTCATATAGACTGTTTAGAGGAAAGACTGTTTTAATTGGACACTTATGCCAGCACGTTTTATTGTTTTATCATAAGCCAGCAGCTGTGCTATATTTTTATTTTTAATATTTTATTTGCCCAATCTACCTTGTCAATAAATTAGTTTACACATAGTTCCACCTCTGCCTCTTGTGTGTGTGTGGTGTGGCCGGGGATTTTACTCAATCAGTACAACCTTGTGACACGTCCACTTGGACACATGTGGCTCCACCTCCCAAATTAACTCACCTATAATATAATATATCATATGTATATATATATATATATATAAAGCCAACGCCCTGAGAAAATCTACCTCCCTCTCTCCATCGCGGGTTTAGGATTTAGGATTTAGGATAGCGCATCCTGCCCTTAAATGCAATGGCACCTGGCACACTGATTGGTTTAACTGGCATAACGCCCAAAACACGCCTATTCATAATATAGCGGGTAGCGGAGGTGTTTTGCGGATAGCGGGAGGTGCACAAGATAGCAACTTTTATGGGGGAACGCCTCTTCCTAAATCCTAAATCCGCAAATAGCGGGTTTAGGGAGTCTGGCGCAAGATAGGGCCCCTAGTCTTCTCTGCCATGCCTTCACTAAATATTTTGCCATATTTTGTCTCTAATTTTTATTTTTTAACAGGGAACTGAGTCTTATCTAATCTAAAATTAATCCTAACTCAACCCATACTAAAGAAGACAAGAGCAACAGACAAAGGTGAGTTGAAGAAAGCCAGCAGTGCTGTCAGTACCTTGCTGCTAGAGGCGTTGAGTGTGGCTGCTGGCACGTTGATGGACTTCAGGTACATGAGCTGGTCCTCCATTAGCGACACCAGGGGAGTGACAACAAGTGTAAAACCTAACACACATGCACACACACACACACACACAGGCAGAAATGTTTGAGTTCAGTAGGACAGCTGGCTCGGTAGAACTGTATTTGCTTGCAGGACAAACATGATTAGCTAATGACCTGTGAAAGTGGTGTTTGAGTGCATGAACAATGCAAAAAAGGAAAAGTAATCCAAGATTGTCCCTCCATGCGTGT